>NC_084639.1:2100075-2165075 GCF_033978795.1 Nerophis ophidion | reverse complement strand
TCAATTAGATGCAATCCCTTTCCGGGTATTGGGACCATGATTTATGTCCTAATTTGTTCACACCTCCTCATATGGAAGCTACTTTTCCTTGTTGGTGTCTCAAAGAGGGTAGAAATACAAGAACACACACACACACACACACACACACACACACACACACACACACACACACACACACACACTAACTGCTACTTGTTGCTCCATTGTGACAGTGAACATCAGGCCTGGGGCTATGAGGGGTGAAGGGGCTGAGAGGGGATGTGTCATTGTCATTTTGCACACACACACACACACACACACACACACACACACACACACACACACACACACTTAAACACACAACACTAATGGCCGACACCTCACGCATGCACGCGCTCCAAAGAAACAAAAAAAACACACAAAGAAGTGGAATCTTTGGTCCAGCAACGTGTTTGCACACAAAAACAAACCACACAAACTTCTCAATTTGTTCCACTCTTCCACCTCTCTTCTCCCCATCCTGTCTGTCTGTCACGCTCTCTCCCAGTGTGGCAGCCTGCTACACCTGTCTGTCTGTCATGCTCTCTCCCAGTGTGGCAGTCTGCTACACCTGTCTGTCTGTCATGCTCTCTCCCAGTGTGGCAGTCTGCTACACCTGTCTGTCTGTCATGCTCTCTCCCAGTGTGGCAGTCTGCTACACCTGTCTGTCTGTCATGCTCTCTCCCAGTGTGGCAGTCTGCTACACCTGTCTGTCTGTCATGCTCTCTCCCAGTGTGGCAGTCTGCTACACCTGTCTGTCTGTCATGCTCTCTCCCAGTGTGGCAGTCTGCTACACCTGTCTGTCTGTCATGCTCTCTCCCAGTGTGGCAGTCTGCTACACCTGTCTGTCTGTCATGCTCTCTCCCAGTGTGGCAGCCTGCTACACCTGTCTGTCTGTCATGCTCTCTCCCAGTGTGGCAGTCTGCTACACCTGTCTGTCTGTCATGCTCTCTCCCAGTGTGGCAGCCTGCTACACCTGTCTGTCTGTCATGCTCTCTCCCAGTGTGGCAGCCTGCTACACCTGTCTGTCTGTCACGCTCTCTCCCAGTGTGGCAGTCTGCTACACCTGTCTGTCTGTCATGCACTCTCCCAGTGTGGCAGTCTGCTACACCTGTCTGTCTGTCATGCTCTCTCCCAGTGTGGCAGTCTGCTACACCTGTCTGTCTGTCATGCTCTCTCCCAGTGTGGCAGTCTGCTACACCTGTCTGTCTGTCATGCTCTCTCCCAGTGTGGCAGTCTGCTACACCTGTCTGTCTGTCATGCTCTCTCCCAGTGTGGCAGTCTGCTACACCTGTCTGTCTGTCATGCTCTCTCCCAGTGTGGCAGCCTGCTACACCTGTCTGTCTGTCACGCTCTCTCCCAGTGTGGCAGCCTGCTACACCTGTCTGTCTGTCATGCTCTCTCCCAGTGTGGCAGTCTGCTACACCTGTCTGTCTGTCATGCTCTCTCCCAGTGTGGCAGTCTGCTACACCTGTCTGTCTGTCATGCTCTCTCCCAGTGTGGCAGTCTGCTACACCTGTCTGTCTGTCATGCTCTCTCCCAGTGTGGCAGTCTGCTACACCTGTCTGTCTGTCATGCTCTCTCCCAGTGTGGCAGTCGGCTACACCTGTCTGTCTGTCATGCTTTCTCCCAGTGTGGCAGTCTGCTACACCTGTCTGTCTGTCATGCTCTCTCCCAGTGTGGCAGTCTGCTACACCTGTCTGTCTGTCATGCTCTCTCCCAGTGTGCCAGCCTGCTACACCTGTCTGTCTGTCATGCTCTCTCCCAGTGTGGCAGTCTGCTACACCTGTCTGTCTGTCACGCTCTCTCCCAGTGTGGCAGTCTGCTACACCTGTCTGTCTGTCACGCTCTCTCCCAGTGTGGCAGCCTGCTACACCTGTCTGTCTGTCATGCTCTCTCCCAGTGTGGCAGTCTGCTACACCTGTCTGTCTGTCATGCTCTCTCCCAGTGTGACAGTCTGCTACACCTGTCTGTCTGTCACGCTCTCTCCCAGTGTGGCAGTCTGCTACACCTGTCTGTCTGTCACGCTCTCTCCCAGTGTGGCAGTCTGCTACACCTGTCTGTCTGTCACGCTCTCTCCCAGTGTGCCAGTCTGCTACACCTGTCTGTCTGTCATGCTCTCTCCCAGTGTGGCAGCCTGCTACACCTGTCTGTCTGTCATGCTCTCTCCCAGTGTGGCAGTCTGCTACACCTGTCTGTCTGTCATGCTCTCTCCCAGTGTGGCAGTCTGCTACACCTGTCTGTCTGTCATGCTCTCTCCCAGTGTGGCAGCCTGCTACACCTGTCTGTCTGTCATGCTCTCTCCCAGTGTGGCAGCCTGCTACACCTGTCTGTCTGTCACGCTCTCTCCCAGTGTGGCAGCCTGCTACACCTGTCTGTCTGTCATGCTCTCTCCCAGTGTGGCAGTCTGCTACACCTGTCTGTCTGTCACGCTCTCTCCCAGTGTGGCAGTCTGCTACACCTGTCTGTCTGTCACGCTCTCTCCCAGTGTGGCAGCCTGCTACACCTGTCTGTCTGTCATGCTCTCTCCCAGTGTGGCAGTCTGCTACACCTGTCTGTCTGTCACGCTCTCTCCCAGTGTGGCAGCCTGCTACACCTGTCTGTCTGTCACGCTCTCTCCCAGTGTGGCAGTCTGCTACACCTGTCTGTCTGTCATGCTCTCTCCCAGTGTGGCAGCCTGCTACACCTGTCTGTCTGTCATGCTCTCTCCCAGTGTGGCAGCCTGCTACACCTGTCTGTCTGTCACGCTCTCTCCCAGTGTGGCAGCCTGCTACACCTGTCTGTCTGTCATGCTCTCTCCCAGTGTGGCAGCCTGCTACACCTGTCTGTCTGTCATGCTCTCTCCCAGTGTGGCAGTCTGCTACACCTGTGTGTCTCTCATGCTCTCTCCCAGTGTGGCAGTCTGCTACACCTGTCTGTCTGTCATGCTCTCTCCCAGTGTGGCAGTCTGCTACACCTGTCTGTCTGTCATGCTCTCTCCCAGTGTGGCAGCCTGCTACACCTGTCTGTCTGTCATGCTCTCTCCCAGTGTGGCAGTCTGCTACACCTGTCTGTCTGTCATGCTCTCTCCCAGTGTGGCAGTCTGCTACACCTGTCTGTCTGTCATGCTCTCTCCCAGTGTGGCAGTCTGCTACACCTGTCTGTCTGTCACGCTCTCTCCCAGTGTGGCAGTCTGCTACACCTGTCTGTCTGTCATGCTCTCTCCCAATGTGGCAGTCTGCTACACCTGTCTGTCTGTCACGCTCTCTCCCAGTGTGGCAGTCTGCTACACCTGTCTGTCTGTCACGCTCTCTCCCAGTGTGGCAGTCTGCTACACCTGTCTGTCTGTCATGCTCTCTCCCAGTGTGGCAGTCTGCTACACCTGTCCGTCTGTCATGCACTCTCCCAGTGTGGCAGTCTGCTACACCTGTCTGTCTGTCACGCTCTCTCCCAGTGTGGCAGCCTGCTACACCTGTCTGTCTGTCACGCTCTCTCCCAGTGTGGCAGCCTGCTACACCTGTCTGTCTGTCACGCTCTCTCCCAGTGTGGCAGCCTGCTACACCTGTCTGTCTGTCATGCTCTCTCCCAGTGTGGCAGTCTGCTACACCTGTCTGTCTGTCACGCTCTCTCCCAGTGTGGCAGCCTGCTACACCTGTCTGTCTGTCACGCTCTCTCCCAGTGTGGCAGCCTGCTACACCTGTCTGTCTGTCACGCTCTCTCCCAGTGTGGCAGCCTGCTACACCTGTCTGTCTGTCATGCTCTCTCCCAGTGTGGCAGTCTGCTACACCTGTCTGTCTGTCATGCTCTCTCCCAGTGTGGCAGCCTGCTACACCTGTCTGTCTGCCACGCTCTCTCCCAGTGTGGCAGCCTGCTACACCTGTCTGTCTGTCATGCTCTCTCCCAGTGTGGCAGCCTGCTACACCTGTCTGTCTGTCATGCTCTCTCCCAGTGTGGCAGCCTGCTACACCTGTCTGTCTGTCATGCTCTCTCCCAGTGTGGCAGTCTGCTACACCTGTCTGTCTGTCATGCTCTCTCCCAGTGTGGCAGCCTGCTACACCTGTCTGTCTGCCACGCTCTCTCCCAGTGTGGCAGCCTGCTACACCTGTCTGTCTGTCATGCTCTCTCCCAGTGTGGCAGCCTGCTACACCTGTCTGTCTGTCATGCTCTCTCCCAGTGTGGCAGCCTGCTACACCTGTCTGTCTGTCATGCTCTCTCCCAGTGTGGCAGCCTGCTACACCTGTCTGTCTGTCATGCTCTCTCCCAGTGTGCCAGCCTGCTACACCTGTCCTCCCGCACAGGAGGGGGCTTTCCATAAATATGAAAGCTCCTATTCAGAGAAAAGCTGCCAAACAAGTTGTCATGTCAAACAATCTCTCGCCATCTTGTCACAAAAAGTCTGGAACTGTTGCCGCTTCCTGTCTGCCTACAAGTTCGGGTCTCGGACTCTTTGCTTGCTTTGCTACACCTGTGTAAACTACAGTGGAACTTCCATTTATGAACTTAATTGGTTTTCTAACATAATTTACAAACTGAAAAGTTTGTAGGGGTGGGGGGTTGCCCACATATGTGGTCCTCTCCAAGGTTTCTCATAGTCATCATGGTCGACGTCCCACTGGGGTGAGTTTTTCCTTGCCCTTATGTGGGCCCTACCGAGGATGTCTTTGTGGCTTGTGCAGCCCTTTGAGACACTTGTGATTTAGGGCTATATAAATAAACATTAATTGATTGATTGATTGATTGAGTTTTATAAATCAATGTAAACATCAATAAATGCTTCTAGCCTAGAAAAAAATCCCTATTTTAGTAAAAAAAACTACAATTAGAAGAATCTATTATACACATATACACACACACATATATTATATATACATATATATATATTGTATGTATACACACACACATACATATATACATATATATATATGTATGTATATACACACATATATATGTACAGAAATATATATATTTACATACATACATACATACATATATATATATATATATGTACATATATATACATATATATATATATATATATATATATATATGCACACACATGTATATATATATACACATATATATGTGCATATATATATACATATTAATATACGCATATATATACACACACACCACACACACACATATATATATATATATATATACATCCATCCATTCATCCATCATCTTCCGCTTATCCGAGGTCGGTCGCGGGGGCAACAGCCTAAGCAGGGAAGCCCAGACTTCCCTCTCCCCAGCCACTTTGTCTAGCTCTTCCCGGGGGATACCATAATAGTGAGAGTCCAGTCCATTGTGGATCTAACATAATAGTGAGAGTCCAGTCCATAGTGGCTCTAACATAATAGTGAGAGTCCAGTCCATAGTGGATCTAACATAATAGTGAGAGTCCAGTCCATAGTGGATCTAACATAATAGTGTGAGAGTCCAGTCCATAGTGGATCTAACATAATAGTGAGAGTCCAGTCCATAGTGGATCTAACATAATAGTGAGAGTGCAGTCCATAGTGGATCTAACATAATAGTGAGAGTCCAGTCCATAGTGGATCTAACATAATAGTGAGAGTCCAGTCCATAGTGGATCTAACATAAGAGTGAGAGTCCAGTCCATAGTGGATCTAACATAATAGTGAGAGTCCAGTCCATAGTGGATCTAACATAATAGTGTGAGAGTCCAGTCCATAGTGGATCTAACATAATAGTGAGAGTCCAGTCCATAGTGGATCTAACATAATAGTGAGAGTCCAGTCCATAGTGGATCTAACATAATAGTGAGAGTCCAGTCCATAGTGGATCTAACATAATAGTGAGAGTCCAGTCCATAGTGGATCTAACATAATAGTGAGAGTCCAGTCCATAGTGGATCTAACATAATAGTGTGAGAGTCCAGTCCATAGTGGATCTAACATAATAGTGAGAGTCCAGTCCATAGTGGATCTAACATAATAGTGAGAGTCCAGTCCATAGTGGATCTAACATAATAGTGAGAGTCCAGTCCATAGTGGATCTAACATAATAGTGAGAGTCCAGTCCAAAGTGGATCTAACATAATAGTGAGAGTCCAGTCCATAGTGGATCTAACATAATAGTGAGAGTCCAGTCCATAGTGGATCTAACATAATAGTGAGAGTCCAGTCCATAGTGGATCTAACATAATAGTGAGAGTCCAGTCCATAGTGGATCTAACATAATAGTGAGAGTCCAGTCCAAAGTGGATCTAACATAATAGTGAGAGTCCAGTCCATAGTGGATCTAACATAATAGTGAGAGTGGTATCTATGAGATGCTTTCCTAAATAATTCTACCTGCTAACGCCAAATAATTGTTTCCGCCCCTATTTTTGCACAACCTGCGTCTTATACCAACAAGGCCCTGGCGAATGGTCCTTTAAGTCATTTTGGATCCACCTCATTACTAAAGAGCCTAATTGTATTGGCCAAGAATGTGTTTGGCGAGGTCTTAGCGACCGTGAACTTTAACCACCACCCTTCTAATCTGAGCACCTTCCAGCCAAGCGGACTGTGTCAACACCACCGAGAGGGGGGGAGAAAATAGAAACAGAAGAGCGAAAACGGAGCCGGAGAGCAAATGCAGCCGCAACAAAACCTCAGGCTGGTTTTGACACGAAATGAGGCCTCGCTCTAACGCGTACAAAATGTTGACAGAAACCACATCGGCGGGGTGTTGTTTCCAGAATGCCGAGGAGAAACTGCGAGGTTTACAGGAAACAAGAAATACAAATACAGTTTGACTTCAACACTACTGAAAACCACGACCACAATAATACACAAAATATACGAATGTACATACAGTGTGTGTATTGTATTGTTCCAGTACATTCTACACCAGGCCTTGGCAATTATGTTGACTCGGGGGCCACATTTACAGAAAAAAATGTGTCTGGGGGGCCGGTATATCTGTTTTTAGGAACACTAATACAAAACCTCACAATAATGTCTGATTGAATGCTAAAAAATGTTATGACTGACCGCCTTAAAAAGAACGTAATGGAATTTTACATTTTTCTATGAAGGATAAAACACTGAATATTGACAAAATATGAAGGTCACACCCTCTTTCGATCGACATATTTTACAATCAAGTGAATCGCAACAAAAATGGAACAAACAGTGAAATTTGAACGCAAAGGGTACAAAATAAACCCACCTACAATCTGATATATCTGATACATCACTAAGCCTTAGAACAGGGGTAGGGAACCTATGGCTCTAGAGCCAGATGTGGCTCTTTTGATGACTGCATCTGGCTCTCAGATAAATCTGAGCTGACGTTGCTTAACATGATAAGTAATGAATAATTCCACTTGTAATAAGTGTTAAAAATACTGTTCAAAACATAAAACATTCACATGCATTTTTAGTCCATCCATCCGTTTACTACCGCACCTGTTCAAGAAGTAGCGTTAAGCACCGTCATGAGAGCCCATTTCAGGGTTACACTATTGTTTTATTTTTCAATAAGTCTCTCAGTTGCTTTCCAGCAATTGTATTTTTCTCTTTCGTTTTCGCTCGCGCTCTGGCTACAGCCCTAACCCCATCTCTCCTCCTGGCTACTGCTTATAATATAGCGACAGGTGATTAGATAACAAGGCTCAGGTGGGCCATCTACGCAGCTCTCGCTGATTTCGAGGCCAGTCCTTGCACACCCCAGTTGGCTGCAGGCCCGCGGGCCACGCCCCCTCCACAGTTAGCTTCAGAATAACAATGTTATTACAAAGAATAAGAGATCTATCATACTCCAGAAATGTTGGTCTTACTTAAAAATGCACGTGTTTAGTTGTGTTCAGTGTTAAAAAAAATATGATATGGCTCTTACGGAAATACATTTTAAAATATTTGGGTTTTTGGCTCTCTCAGCCCAAAAAAGGTTCCCGACCCCTGCCTTAGAACTTTGTTGTGAAAATCTTCTTCCACGTCTGTGGAAACGCTTACCGCACACATTGCTAGGTGGCTCATCTGAGCTGCTGTGACGTGACGTGATTACCATAGTAACTAATTATATTACCATAGTAACTAATTAGATGACCATAGTAACTAATTAGATTACCATAGTAACGAATTAGATTACCATAGTAACTGGTATATCATTCAAAAGCGCAGATTCCAACCATTTAAATACAGACCCCATTTCTATATGAGTTGGGAAATTGTGTTAGATGTAAATAAAAACAGAATAAAATGATTTGCAAATCCTTTTCAACCCATATTCAGTTGAATATGCTACAAAGACAAGATATTTGACGTTCAAACTCATAAACTTTTTTTTTTTTTTTGCAAATAATAATAACTTAGCATTTCATGGCTGAAACACGTGCCAAAGTAGTTGGGAAAGGGCATGTTCACCACTGTCTTACATCACCTTTTCTTTTAACAACACTCAATAAACGTTTGGGAACTGAGGAAAGTAATTGTTGAAGCTTTGAAAGTGGAATTCTTTCCCATTCTTGTTTTATGTAGAGCTTCAGTCCTTCAACAGTCCGGGGTCTCCGCTGTCGTATTTTACGCTTCATAATGCGCCACACATTTTCGTTGGGAGACAGGTCTGGACTGCAGGCGGGCCAGGAAAGTACCCGCACTCTTTTTTTTACAAAGCCACGCCGTTGTAACACGTGCTGAATGTGGCTTGGCATTGTCTTGCTGAAATAAGCAGGGGCGTCCATGAAAAAGACGGCGCTTATGGCAGCATATGTTGTTTCTAAACCTGTATGTACCTTTCAGCATTAATGGTGCCTCCACAGATGTGTAAGTTACCCATGCCTTGGGCATTAATGCACCCCCATACCATCACAGATGCTGGCTTTTGAACTTTGAGCCTATAACAATCCGGATGGTTCTTTTCCCGTTTCTTCCAGAGGACACAACGTCAAAAGTTTCTAAAAACAATTTAAAATGTGGACTCGTCAGACCACAGAACACTTTTCCACTTTGCATCGGTCCATCTTAGATGAGCTCGGGCCCAGCGAAGGTGGCGGCGTTTCTGGGTGTTGTTGATAAAAGGCTTTCGCTTTGCATAGTAGAGTTTTAACTTACACTTACAGATGTAGCGATAAACTGTAGAAACTGACAGTGGTTTTCTGAAGTGTTTCTGAGCCCATGTGTTGATATCCTTTACACACTGATGTCGCTTTCTGATGCAGTACCGCCTGAGGGAGCGAAGGTCTGTAATGATCCTGCAAAATCTCAAACTCCATTACATTCCAAACTCTGCCGCCCGCTTGCTCACCCCACACATCACCCCAGTCCTTCAGAAACTCCACCGGCTCCCCCTCGTTCCTCACCGGATCCACGTTAAAATCCTCCTCCTCACCCACAAAGCCCTCCACAACCAGCCCCCCTGCGACCACACCAACCTGCTTCACCACCATAGCCCTTCACGCAGCCTCCACTCTTCTGATGCCAACCTCCTCACCCCACCGCTCAGAACCAAGCTCCGGACCTGGGGTGGTAGAACCTTCTCCATCGCTGCTCCCACCTTCTGGAACTCTCTTCCCAAACCCACCCGTGATGGCTCAGACTTTCTTACCTTTAAAAGCCTTCTCAAAACACACCTCTTCAGATCTGCTTTTAACCAGTGATTAGTGTTCTGTGTCCTGTAATGTCTCGTCTTGTAAATGTCCAGTGTTATTGTGGACTTTACACTGTACTGCTTGTTATATATCCTGTATTTTATTTTATTACTTTGAACTGTTTTATGTATCAAAATGCATCTTTGAGTACTATGAAAAGCGCTATACCAAATAAAATCTATTATTTGTCATAATCTGTGGTCTGGATTATGTTTTCATTATTTTTTGTTAGTTTTGGACTCTTTTAGTTCCTGTTTACTTACCATAGCCACTCATTAGTTTCACCTGCCGCTGGTGTTCAGACACGCACCTGCTCTAATTATGAGACTATTATTTAAGCCTGTTTTTGCCAGTTAGTCGGCCTGGAGACATTGCTTATTTTCATGCGATCCCAAAGTTCATGTTGTGCGATTTCATGCCGTGTCCACGCAAGTCGTGTTTATTTCTTGCCACAGTTTCTTGTGTGTTCCAAGCCATAGTTTATGCTGTTTGTTTCATGCCACACTTTTGTGTTTGTTCTACGCCGTAGTTTATGTTTGTTTACCACTTACCCCGCCAACACATGAAGTAAGTGTCTATATTAGCCTCCTATCAAAGTGACTTTAAAAGTCTCATTTAAGTGTTATAATGAAGGCAACACATGATGTAAGTGTCTATAATAGCCTACTATCAAAATGACTTTAAAAGTCTCATATAAGTGTTATAATGAAGGCAACACATGATGTAAGTGTCTATATTAGTTATGTTAGCCTACTGTCAAAATGACTTTAAAAGTCTTATATAAGTGTTATAATGAAGGCAACACATGATGTAAGTGTCTATATTAGCCTACTATCAAAATGACTTTAAAAGTCTTATATAAGTGTTATAATGAAGGAGACACATGATGTAAGTGTCTATATTAGTTATGTTAGCCTACTGTCAAAATGACTTTAAAAGTCTTATATAAGTGCTATAATGAAGGCAACACATGATGTAAGTGTCTATATTAGCCTACTATCAAAATGACTTTAAAAGTCTTATATAAGTGTTAGAATGAAGACAACACATGATGTAAGTGTCTATATTAGCCTACTATCAAAATGACTTTAAAAGTCTTATACACAGTGTTATAATGAAGGCAACACATGATGTAAGTGTCTATATTAGCTATAAAAGCCTACTATCAAAATGACTTTAAAAGTCTTATATAAGTGTTATAATGAAGGCAACACATGATGTAAGTGTCTATAATAGCCTACTATCAAAATGACTTTAAAAGTCTCATATAAGTGTTATAATGAAGGAGACACATGATGTAAGTGTCTATATTAGCCTCCTATCAAAGTGACTTTAAAAGTCTCATTTAAGTGTTATAATGAAGGCAACACATGATGTAAGTGTCTATAATAGCCTACTATCAAAATGACTTTAAAAGTCTCATATAAGTGTTATAATGAAGGCAACACATGATGTAAGTGTCTATATTAGTTATGTTAGCCTCCTATCAAAGTGACTTTAAAAGTCTCATTTAAGTGTTATAATGAAGGCAACACATGATGTAAGTGTCTATAATAGCCTACTATCAAAATGACTTTAAAAGTCTTATATAAGTGTTATAATGAAGGCAACACATGATGTAAGTGTCTATATTAGTTATGTTAGCCTACTATCAAAATGACTTTAAAAGTCTTATATAAGTGTTATAATGAAGGCAACACATGATGTAAGTGTCTATATTAGCCTACTATCAAAATGACTTTAAAACTCTTATATAAGTGTTATAATGAAGGCAACACATGATGTAAGTGTCTATATTAGCCTACTATCAAAATGACTTTAAAAGTCTCATTTAAGTGTTATAATGAAGGCAACACGAGTGTCGATATTATTTATATTAGCCTACTATCAAAATTACCATGGCCACTCATTAGTTTCACCTGCCGCTGGTGTTCAGACACGCACCTGCTCTAATTATGAGACTATTATTTAAGCCTGTTTTTGCCAGTTAGTCGGCCTGGAGACATTGCTTATTTTCATGCGATCCCAAAGTTCATGTTGTCTGATGCATGCTGCGTCCACGTAAGTCGTGTTTATTTCTTGCCAGTTTCTTGTGTGTTCCAAGCCATAGTTTGTGCTGTTTGTTTCATGCCACAGTTTTGTGTTTGTTCCACGCCGTAGTTTATGTTTGTTTACCTATTGCCCCGCAAAGATTTTTTGTAGTTAGATTTATAAGAAATACGTTCCTACCTCAGCTACAATCAGGCGAGATAGGCACCAGCGCTCCCCGCGACCCCAAAGGTAATAAGCGGTAGAAAATGGATGGATGGACGTTCCTACCTGCAAGCCTTGTTCGGAATAGTCTGTTTGCATCTCGGTGTCAAACTGTGGACATTGAGGCAGTTTACTGCGTGTATTGTTTACCCAAGATGCAACAGAACTGGACCAGACATGTCGTGAAGACAAATACATGTTTTAATTATTACTATAAAAAGTGTAGACAAAAGGCGCGCACAAGGCGGAGACAAAAAAACTGGCTAAGGAGCACAACTCACACTTAACGTAGACTATGGGCAAGAAACAAAAGACTCGCTAAACGTGACATGAATAAACAAAAACTTACTTGGAACGAGCATGGAACTATGGCATGGAATGAGCATAGAACAAGTGATGAGGCCAGGCCGACTACCTGGCAACTACAGGCTTAAATAGTCATTGGATGATTTTGAAAACCGGTGCATGAGTCCAACACGTGAGACAGGTGAAACTAATGGTCGTCATGGTGACAAAACAAACAAGGATGTGTCAAAACAGGAACTAATGGAGTTTCAACCAAACAGAACATAACTAAACAAAAACTGACCAAAAAACATGACACTCGGGAGAACAAACCTCGTAGTAAGCTGCAACCCCCCGTTTGTGTTTTAGTTTTTTCTCTGTGTGTGTTTAGTATTCCCTGTCTTTGGTTCCTGTCAGCGCTCTTATTTCCTGTTTTTTTCCCCTGTGTGCTGTTTTCCTCTGAGCTGCGGTTGATTGGCACCTGGCCACACCTGGTGTCAATCAGCCCACTTCTATTTGAGTCTGTTTTTGTCCTCCAGTCAGTTGCTGGATTATTGTCTTGTCGATGTCGCTCTTGTCGCTCCTGTCGTGTCGTGTCTTGTATTTGCAGCGTAGCAGTAAGCTAGATCCGTTAGATGTTTGTAACTTACTGTTTTTTGTTCCCTGCTTCCAGTTTGTTTTGCACTACACTTTACGAGTTTTGTTTTCCTGCTCGCTAACCACTAGCTTCCACGCTAGACCCTTTTTGTTTTTGCAAGCTTCCATGTTTAGCTCCTTTAATTTTCTAGCTCCCATGCTAGCTCCCTTAGTTTGTTATCCGCCTCGTGCGCGCTTTTGGTTGTACCCTTTTGGTTTGTTCTTGGTTTAATATTTTGATTATATCATGTTTTCCTGTTCAATGCCTGCCTCCGTCTCTGCATCTTGGGGTTCGTCAACAACTAAGTCTGACACTGACATTATTATTACTATTTCTCATTTCAGTAAGTAAGAATTGTTTCGTTATATTATAAAACTTACGAACATTGCTTGACATAATGAATGAAGAGTCCATACAAGTAAAAATGCAATAGACGGCTGGACGACCGCACGGTACTTTTCAGAGGCGGTATAGTACCGAATATGATTCATTAGTATCCCGGTACTATACCAATAACGGTATACCGTACAACCCTGCGTTGTGAAAATGTCTCGTGCCTGCTGGGACGCCTCTTTTTCCGATAAAAGGCCATAGTGCCCGCATGTGAAAATACCTCCTCGGGGGGTTAAAGGTGAAAGGAAGCCATCATCCCAAACGACGCTTCATTGGACGCGTGAGTCGCTCTTTGTTTGGCTGCTTTGAGTCTTTGTGAGACGTTTGGAAGGTGGGGCAGAGCCAGAGATTAGGACAAGACACACGGAGATGAACAAATGCACTTAGTCACGGCTGAGGATTTGGGTGGAATGTGGGAGGTGGGCATGGTGTGTGTGTGTTGGGTGCATGCATGGAATGTCTAACTCCCCACCCAGTGGAGCAGAAAGCGCAAACACACACGCACACACACACACAGGTGGAGGAGTAAGAGGAAGCAGGAAGGAGGAGGAAAAGATTTAATCGCGAATCATCGAATACATCATCGCGACCTTTCAAACAACGCCGCGCTTCCCTTTTTCCACACGTCAAAGGCAATGAACAAGAGGAAATGGGGTCAGGGGGTGTGGCTGACACACAGCACCAAATCAAGTCATGAAAATGGGGTCCCAGGGACCCCATCAAGTCATGAAAATGGGGTCCTACAGTAAATATTTGGGGTCCCACTTTTTTGTAAGCGTTTTGAAAACTGATGATAAATGTATACATTATCCTGTTATTATATCCATCCATCCATTTTCTACCGCTTGTCCCTTTTGAGGTCGCGGTGGGGTGCAGGAGCCTAACTCATCTGTACTTGGACGGAAGGCGGTGTACACCCTGGACAAGTCATCACCGCATCGCAGGGCCAACACAGATAGACAGACAACATTCACACTCAGGCCCTGCGATGAGGTGGCGACTTGTCCAGGGTGTACCCCGCCTTCCGCCCGATTGTAGCTGAGATAGGCGCCAGCACCCCCCGCGACCCCGAAAGGGAATAAGCGGTAGAAAATGGATGGATGGAAGGGGCATTCACACTCACATTCACACACTAGGGCCAATTTAGTGTTGTTATATCTCACACTCTACATTCTATATTATTGTGTGAATGCTTTGGAGCATTCACACAATAATAATAAGTTCAACAAATAGATACATTTAGGTGTAGAAAACCATATGTGTGAATGCTCAAAAGCATTCACACAATAATAATAAATAGTCAACTTCAATTTAATTTTATTATTGTGTGAATGCTTTGGAGCATTCACACAATAATAATAAGTTCAACAAATAGATACATTTAGGTGTAGAAAACCATATGTGTGAATGCTCAAAAGCATTCACACAATAATAATAAATAGTCAACTTCAATTTAATTTTATTATTGTGTGAATGCTTTGGAGCATTCACACAATAATAATAAGTTCAACAAATAGATACATTTAGGTGTAGAAAACCATATGTGTGAATGCTCAAAAGCATTCACACAATAATAATAAATAGTCAACTTCAATTTAATTTTATTATTGTGTGAATGCTTTGGAGCATTCACACAATAATAATAAGTTCAACAAATAGATACATTTAGGTGTAGAAAACCATATGTGTGAATGCTCCAAAGCATTCACACAATAATAATAAATAGTCAACTTCAACTTAATTTTATTATTGTGTGAATGCTTTGGAGCATTCATACAATAAAAAGTTAAATTTGAATAAATAGATTAATTTTGGTGTAGAAAACAGTATTATCATTGTGTGAATGCTTTAGAGCATTCACACAGTAATAATATGTTGAATAAATAGATTAATTTTTGTGTAGAAAACCATATGTGTGAATGCTTTGGAGCATTCACACAATTGTAATAATAAATTGAAATAAAATATATTTTTTGTAGAAAACCATATGTGTGAATACTTTGGAGCATTCACACAATACATTTATCAATTTTGGTGTAGAAAACATTATTATTATTGTGTGAATGCTTCAAAGCATTCACACAATAATAATAAATGGTTAACTTCAACTTCAACTTATTGTTGTGTTAATGCTCTAAAAGCTTTCTCACAACATAATAATTTCAAGAAATAGATTAATCTTAGTGTAGAAAACCATATATGTCAATACTTTGGAGCATTCACACAATACATTTATTAATTTTGGTGTAGAAAACATTATTATTATTGTCTGAATGCTCAAAAGCATTCACACAATAATAATAAATAGTCAACTTCAATTTAATTTTAATATTGTGTGAATGCTTTGGAGCATTCACACAATAATAATAAGTTCAACAAATAGATACATTTAGGTGTAGAAAACCATATGTGTGAATGCTCCAAAGCATTCACACAATAATAATAAATAGTCAACTTCAACTTAATTTTATTATTGTGTGAATGCTTTGGAGCATTCATACAATAAAAAGTTAAATTTGAATAAATAGATTAATTTTGGTGTAGAAAACAGTATTATCATTGTGTGAATGCTTTAGAGCATTCACACAATAATAATATGTTGAATAAATAGATTAATTTTTGTGTAGAAAACCATATGTGTGAATGCTTTGGAGCATTCACACAATTGTAATAATAAATTGAAATAAAATATATTTTTTGTAGAAAACCATATGTGTGAATACTTTGGAGCATTCACACAATAATAATAAGTTCAACAAATAGATACATTTAGGTGTAGAAAACCATATGTGTGAATGCTCAAAAGCATTCACACAATAATAATAAATAGTCAACTTCAATTTAATTTTATTATTGTGTGAATGCTTTGGAGCATTCACACAATAATAATAAGTTCAACAAATAAATACATTTAGGTGTAGAAAACCATATGTGTGAACGCTCCAAAGCATTCACACAATAATAATAAGTTCAACAAATAGATACATTTAGGTGTAGAAAACCATATGTGTGAACGCTCCAAAGCATTCACACAATAATAATAAATAGTCAACTTCAACTTAATTTTATTATTGTGTGAATGCTTTGGAGCATTCATACAATAAAAAGTTAAATTTGAATAAATAGATTAATTTTGGTGTAGAAAACAGTATTATCATTGTGTGAATGCTTTAGAGCATTCACACAATAATAATATGTTGAATAAATAGATTAATTTTTGTGTAGAAAACCATATGTGTGAATGCTTTGGAGCATTCACACAATTGTGATAATAAATTGAAATAAAATATATTTTTTGTAGAAAACCATATGTGTGAATACTTTGGAGCATTCACACAATACATTTATCAATTTTGGTGTAGAAAACATTATTATTATTGTGTGAATGCTTCAAAGCATTCACACAATAATAATAAATGGTTAACTTCAACTTCAACTTATTGTTGTGTTAATGCTCTAAAAGCTTTCTCACAACATAATAATTTCAAGAAATAGATTAATCTTAGTGTAGAAAACCATATATGTCAATACTTTGGAGCATTCACACAATACATTTATTAATTTTGGTGTAGAAAACATTATTATTATTGTCTGAATGCTCCAAAGCATTCACACAATAATAATAAATAGTCGACTTCAACTCCAACTTATTATAGTGTGAATCCTCCAAAGCATTCACACATTAATAATAAATAGTCAACTTCAACTTGTTATTGTGTGAATGCTCTAAAAGCATTCACACAATAATAACTCCAACAAATAGATTAATCTTAGTGTAAAAAACCATATGTGTGAACACTTTGGAGCATTCACACAAAACATTTATCAATTTTGGTGTGGAAAATCCATTTATTTATTCAACGTATTATTATTGTGTGAATGCTCCAAAGCAGTCACACAATAATAATAAATAGTAAACTTCAACTTATTATTGTGTGAATGCTCTAAAAGCATTCACACAATAATAATAAGTAGAATAAATAGATGGATTTTCCACACCAGAATTGATAAATGTATTGTGTGAATGCTCTAAAAGCATTCACACAACAATAACTCCAACAAATAGATGAATTTTGTGTAGAAAACCATGTGTGAATGCTCCAAAGTATTCACACAATAGTAATAAAGAGTCGACTTCAACCTGAACTTATTATTGTGTGAATTCTCTAAGACAGGTGTAGGGAACCTATGGCTCTAGAGCCAGATGTGGCTCTTTTGATGACTGCATCTGGCTCTCGGATAAATCTGAGCTGACATTGCTTAACACGATAAGTAATGAATAATTCCACTTGTAATCACAGTGTTAAAAATAATGTTCATAATATAAAACATTCTCATGCATTTTTAATCCATCCATCCATAGTCTACCGCACCTGTTCCAGAAGTTGCGTTAATGTAAGAAGTTAATTATTTACTATTGGTTGGTGTGGGGCTTGCCCTCCTGGGGGTTCTTCAGACCCCCAAGCACCGACATGAGAGCCTGTTTCAGGGTTACAATATTGTTTTATTTTTCAATAAGTCTCTCAGTTGCTTTCCAGCAATTGTCTTTTTGTCTTTCGTCCTCGCTTGTGCTTTGGCTCCAGCTCTAACCCCGTCTCTCCTCCTGGCCGCAGGTTATTACCGAGCGGCAGGTGATTACCGAGCGGCAGGTGATTAGATAACAAGGCCCAGGTGGGCCATCTACGCACCTGTCGCTGATTTCGAGGCCGATCCTGGCAACACCCCGCTTCGATGCAGGCCCGCAGGCCACACCCCCCTCCACAGTTAGCTTCAGAATAACAATGTTATTACCAAAAAGTATTATATGGCTATTACAGAAATACATTTTAAAATATTTGGCTTCTTGGCTCTCTCAGCCAGAAAGGTTCCCGACCCCTGCTCTAAGATCATTCACACAATAATAATAAGTTGAATAAATAGGTTAATTTTGGAGTAGAAAACCACATGTGTGAATTCTTTAGAGCATTCACACAATAAATAGATACATTTTGGTGTAGAAAACCTTATTATTATTGTGCGAATGCTTTAGAGCATTCACACAATAATAATAAGTTGAATAAATAGGTTAATTTTGGAGTAGAAAACCACATGTGTGAATTCTTTAGAGCATTCACACAATAAATAAGATATATTTTGGTGTAGAAAACCTTATTATTATTGTGCGAATGCTTTAGAGCATTCACACAATAATAATAAGTTGAATAAATAGGTTAATTTTGGAGTAGAAAACCACATGTGTGAATTCTTTAGAGCATTCACACAATAAATAAGATATATTTTGGTGTAGAAAACCTTATTATTATTGTGCGAATGCTTTAGAGCATTCACATATGTGGTTTTCTACTCCAAAATTAACCTATTTATTCAACTTATTATTATTGTGTGAATGCTCTAAAGCATTCACACAATAATAATAAGTTCAATAAATAGATGGATTTTTGTGTAGAAAACCATATGTAATTGTTTCATCAAAAAAATATCTGACGAGTCGACTATAAAAACAATCATTGCAGGCCTAAATGAAATAACAAAATCACAGTCCTTTGTTGTATATTATTATCTTATTGACATCGTCTCTTTGTATAAACACACCTCCATCTAAGTCGGGAGACTCGCTTACCCCAAATATCCTCTCTATCCCTAACAACAGCAGGTGTGTGTGTTATCACCTGTGTTAATGAGTAATGGCGTCCGCCTCCAGCAGGCTGATAAACGACAGGTCGAGGACAGCGACACACGCTCCAGCGCAAATAAACACACAAGCGGATACGCCTCAACACACGCGCGCAACACACTGTTAACTATTTCAGAACTTTCGCGCACAACCTCGTGCGAGCGTCGCAATGTGTCGACGCACCGATATCGAGCGCTCGTATGCTCCCCTCCAACACCGCCCCACAGGATGTGGTACAAGCCGGCCGGCCCACCTGACACAGAACAGAACTGGCACGTTGACCTGACCCTGTGCATTCCACACACACACGCACACACACCTGCTGTGTGCACTCTTGACCAGATCGCCCCACAACAAAGCTCTTACCTTTAAAATGGATTACATTCAACATGATTAGTATCATTTTAAAAGGCCTACTGAAATGAGATGTTCTTATTTAAACGGAGATTAAGTGTCATACTTGATCATTTTGCGAAATTGCCATATTTTTGCTCAAAAGATTTAGTAGAGAACATCGACGATAAAGTTCGCAACTTTTGGTCGCTAACAGAAAAGCCCTGCCTTTACCGGAAGTCGCAGACGATGACGTCACCCGTTGATCTCCCGTCCAAAGGCAAGACCCGGTAACTCAATTTTGGTCAAAACTGAGCTGATAATAATTTTGGAGTTCCTAGGTTATGCGTTACATTAGTTTATGCGATATTGTAATTTGTTCCGTAAGTAAGCTGTTACGCGCATGGCAGGACCTAGCAACTTCCACATTACCGCGTAGATACAACAGAAAAACCTAGTATCTCAAGGGACCAATCGGAGCTTCTTTGTCAGTCGCCTTATTGTCTTTAATGACACATTTGCAGGAATGGGGGCCGACGGTCAAGCTGATTATGTGATATTACGGCACGAGGGGATATTTGGTAGATTGGCCCAGGACGTTGCAAGCACCTTCATTAAATGTATTGTTCTTGATTCTTCCCCTTGCATACTCTTTTGGGCAGATAACTGTGGAGGTCAAAATAAAAACTGGACGCTGTACACGGCTCTTGCCCAATGTGCAAACGCAGAATGGGGCCCACCCGAGATTGTGATCAAATATCTGGAGAAAGGGCACACACGTTCATGAGAGCAGATTCAACCCGTGGCTCAATTGGCAAGAAAATGAAAGCTCAAGAAAACATCTATACGTGTGATGACTTTGTAGATCTTTGTAAGACAGCATCAGGATAGATTGGTTTTCCCTTGTTTTCTCAAAATCAGCTAGAAGTGAGTTACTAGGTTTTGCCTTTGGACGGGAGTGATGTCTCCTCACATCCTCACATTATTTATGATGGGAGCCTCCAACAAAAAGAGCTATTCGGACAGAGAAAACGACAATTTCCCCATTAATTTGAGCGAGGATGAAAGATTCGTGTTTGAGGATATTGATAGCGAAGGGCTATAAAAAATAAATAAAGAATCAAGTTTAAAAAAAAAAAGGCGATTGCATTGGGACGGAGTCTGATGTTTTTAGACACATTTACTAGGATAGTTCTGGGAAATCCCTTATCTTTCTATTGTGTTGCTAGTGTTTTAGTGAGTTTAATAGTACCTGATAGTCGGAGGGGGTGTCTCCATGGGTGTCTGTAGGCCAGTGTCTGAGGCAAGTCAATGGAAGCTGTATGGACGGCACAAGCTCAGCTCATCTCCGGTAAGTGGCGACTTTTTACCACAATTTTCTCACCGAAAACTGCTGGTTGACATTTGGTCGGGATCCGTGTTCGCTTGACCGCTCTGATCCATAAGAAAGCTTCACCTCCGGGGAATTTTAAACAAGGAATCACCGTGTGTTTGTGTGGCTAAAAGCTAAAGCTTCCCACCTGCATCTTTCTACTTTGACTTCTCCATTATCAATTGAACAAATTGCAAAAGATTCAGCAACACAGATGTCCAAAATACTGTGTAATTATGCGATGAAAACAGACGACTTATAGCTGTGTGCTAATATTTCCTTACAGTCCGTGACGTCACGCGTACACGTCATCATTCCGCGACGTTTTCTACAAGAAACTCCCGGGAAATTTAAAATTGCAATTTAGTAAACTAAAAAGGCCGTATTGGCATGTGTTGCAATGTTAATATTTCATCATTGATATATAAACTATCAGACTGCGTGGTCGCTAGTAGTGGCTTTCAGTAGGACTTTAAATCAATCAATCAATCAATGTTTATTTATATAGCCCTAAATCACAAGTGTCTCAAAGGGCTGCAAAAACCACGATGACATCCTATGTAGAGCCCACATAAGGGCAAGGAAAAACTCACCCCAGTGGGATGTCGGTGACAATGACAATGATGACTATTAAAAACCTTGGAGAGGACCGCATATGTGGGCAAACCCCCTTCCCCGCTCCCTAGGGGACCGAAAGCAATGGATGTCGAGTGGTGTTCAAGTCATACTGAGGGTTCCTATTGTTTTGACCCAGGCTAAATCCGCTTCCGGATTTACCGTGTTTCCTTGAATTGCCGCAGGGCATATAGTATGCGCCTGCCTTGAATTACTGCCGGGTCAAACTCGCTTCCCAAAATAGTTAGCGCATGCTTAGTATTACTGCCTGGTCAAACTCGTCACGTCAAGAGTGACACTTCCCCTGTCATCATTTTCAAAATGGAGGAGGCTGATTTCAATACCGGTAATTTGAAATCGCATAAAGGGAAGAAGATTAAGAGTTATTCAGTAGGATTTAAGGTCCGAGCTTACATCACACTCAAATTTTTACTGCATGCCTTTGGTAAGTGCCGGAGTGAGAAGAGGTTTTAAAATAATTAGCGCATGCTTACTTTTACCGCATGCCTTTGGTAAGCGCAGGAGTGAGAAGAGGTTTTAAAATAATTAGTGCATGCTTACTTTTACCGCATGCCTTTGGTAAGCGCAGGAGTGAGAAGAGGTTTTAAATTAATTAGTGCATGCTTACTTTTACCGCATGCCTTTGGTAAGCGCAGGAGTGAGAAGAGGTTTTAAATTAATTAGTGCATGCTTACTTTTACCGCATGCCTTTGGTAAGCGCAGGAGTGAGAAGAGGTTTTAAAATAATTAGTGCATGCTTACTTTTACTGCATGCCTTTGGTAAGCGCAGGAGTGAGAAGAGGTTTTAAAATAATTAGTGCATGCTTACTTTTACCGCATGCCTTTGGTAAGCGCAGGAGTGAGAAGAGGTTTTAAATTAATTAGTGCATGCTTACTTTTACCGCATGCCTTTGGTAAGCGCAGGAGTGAGAAGAGGTTTTAAATTAATTAGTGCATGCTTACTTTTACCGCATGCCTTTGGTAAGCGCAGGAGTGAGAAGAGGTTTTAAAATAATTAGTGCATGCTTACTTTTACCGCATGCCTTTGGTAAGCGCAGGAGTGAGAAGAGGTTTTAAATTAATTAGTGCATGCTTACTTTTACCGCATGCCTTTGGTAAGCGCAGGAGTGAGAAGAGGTTTTAAAATAATTAGTGCATGCTTACTTTTACCGCATGCCTTTGGTAAGCGCAGGAGTGAGAAGAGGTTTTAAAATAATTAGCGCATGCTTACTTTTACCGCATGCCTTTGGTAAGCGCAGGAGTGAGAAGAGGTTTTAAAATAATTAGTGCATGCTTACTTTTACCGCATGCCTTTGGTAAGCGCAGGAGTGAGAAGAGGTTTTAAAATAATTAGTGCATGCTTACTTTTACCGCATGCCTTTGGTAAGCGCAGGAGTGAGAAGAGGTTTTAAAATAATTAGTGCATGCTTACTTTTACCGCATGCCTTTGGTAAGCGCAGGAGTGAGAAGAGGTTTTAAAATAATTAGCGCATGCTTACTTTTACCGCATGCCTTTGGTAAGCGCAGGAGTGAGAAGAGGTTTTAAATTAATTAGCGCCCCGGCAACAGTTCAAGGAAATACGGTAAACCTTTTTACCTTTTAAATTCCTTCCTCTTCTTTCCTGACAATTTAAATCAATGTTCAAGTAAATGTATTTTTTTTTATTGTAAAGAATAATAAATACATTTTTCTTGAATTCTTCATTTTAGCTTCTGTTTTTTCGACAAAGAATATTTGTGAAATATGTCTTCAAACTTATTATGATTAAAATTCAAACAAATTATTCTGGCAAATCTAGAAAATATGTAGAATCAAATTTAAAGCTTATTTCAAAGTCTTTTGAATTTCTTTTAAAAATGTTGTTCTGGAAAATCTAGAAGAAATAATGATTTGTCTTTGTTAGTGAAGTGAAGTGAATTATATTTATATAGCGCTTTTCTCTAGAGACTCAAAGCGCTTTACATAGTGAAACCCAATATCTAAGTTACATTTAAACCAGTGTGGGTGACACTGGGA
Source organism: Nerophis ophidion (assembly GCF_033978795.1). Taxonomy (NCBI): domain Eukaryota; kingdom Metazoa; phylum Chordata; class Actinopteri; order Syngnathiformes; family Syngnathidae; genus Nerophis; species Nerophis ophidion. The sequence goes on along the minus strand of NC_084639.1, from coordinate 2,141,898 downwards.
GCAGGTGGGTAAAGTGTCTTGCCCAAGGACACAATCAATCAATCAATCAATGTTTACTTATATAGCCCTAAATCACTAGTGTCTCAAAGGGCTGCACAAACCACCACGACATCCTCGGTAGGCCCACATAAGGGCAAGGAAAACTCACACCCAGTGGGACGTCGGTGACAATGATGACTATGAGAACCTTAGAGAGGAGGAAAGCAATGGATGTCGAGCGGATCTAACATGATACTGTGAAAGTTCAATCCACAATGGATCCAACACAGTCGCGAGAGTCCAGTCCAAAGCGGATCCAAGACACAGCAGCGAGAGTCCCGTTCACAGTGGAGCCAGCAGGAAACCATCCCAAGCGTAGGCGGATCAGCAGTGCTGAGATGTCCCCAGCCGATACACAGGCAAGCAGTACATGGCCACCGGATCGGACCGGACCCCCTCCACACGGGAGAGTGGGACATAGAAGAAAAAGAAAAGAAACGGCAGATCAACTGGTCTAAAAAGGGAGTCTATTTAAAGGCTAGAGTATACAGATGAGTTTTAAGGTGAGACTTAAATGCTTCTACTGAGGTGGCATCTTGAACTGTTACCGGGAGGGCATTCCAGAGTACTGGAGCCCGAACGGAAAATGCTCTATAGCCCGCAGACTTTTTTTGGGCTCTGGGAATCACTAATAAGCCGGAGTCCTTTGAACGCAGATTTCTTGCCGGGACATATGGTACAATACAATCGGCAAGATAGGATGGAGCTAGACCGTGTAGTATTTTATACGTAAGTAGTAAAACCTTAAAGTCACATCTTAAGTGCACAGGAAGCCAGTGCAGGTGAGCCAGTATAGGTATATATGTATGTATATATGTATATAAAGGTATATACAGTATATATGTATGTATATATGTATATAAAGGTATATACAGTACAGGCGTAATATGATCAAACTTTCTTGTTCTTGTCAAAAGTCTAGCAGCCGCATTTTGTACCAACTGTAATCTTTTAATGCTAGACATGGGGAGACCCCAAAATAATACGTTACAGTAGTCGAGGCGAGACGTAACAAACGCATGGATAATGATCTCAGCGTCTTTAGTGGACAGAATGGAGCGAATTTTAGCGATGTTACGGAGATGAAAGAAGGCCGTTTTAGTAACGCTTTTAATGTGTGCAGCGGGAATCGAACCTGCAACCCTCAAGTTGCTGGCACGGCCACTCTACCAACCGAGCTATACCGTTAAAAATATAGCTTGGTCCAATTTGTTATGTATTCTAACAAAGTGCAGATTGGATTTTAACCTATTTAAAACATGTCATCAAAAATATATATTTATTGTGAGAAATCATTAAGATGATCAGTGTTTCCACGGAGATAAATATCATTATTATGCTTCACGGTGGCAGAGGGGTTAGTGCGTCTGCCTCACAATACGAAGTTCCTGCAGTCCTGGGTTCAAATCCAGGCTCGGGATCTTTCTGTGTGGAGTTTGCATGTTCTCCCCGTGAATGCGTGGGTTCCCTCCGGGTACTCCGGCTTCCTCCCACTTCCAAAAACATGCACCTGGGGATAGGTTGATTGGCAACACTAAATTGGCCCTAGTGTGTGAATGTGAGTGTGAATGTTGTCTGTCTATCTGTGTTGGCCCTGCGATGAGGTGGCGACTTGTCCAGGGTGTACCCTGCCTTCCGCCCGATTGTAGCTGAGATAGGCGCCAGCACCCCCCGCGACCCCGAAAGGGAATAAGCGGTAGAAAATGGATGGATGGATGGATTAATAATAACATAAGAGTTCAAGTTAAATTGAGCAAATGGGCTATTTCTGGCCATTTATTCAAGTGTGTATCAAACTGGTAGCCCTTTGTAATAATCAAAACCCCAAAAATAGTAGCTCTTGGTTTCAAAAAGGTGGGTGACCCCCTGGTATATACAATATATAACACTTAGCATGTACAAAATGACAGTACATGTAACAGCTGCAGCATAAAATAGAGAGTAGATCCTGCAGAAAACATACATCACAAACAAAGAGAGGTAACTAACATAGAAGCGGTAATAGACGGATATCAAACATATAATCTTGCATTTTAAGGTTTATCTGTATCCGCATCAACACTTAGCAGAGGCGCCAACAGCAACAATAAGAGTGCTGTTGAAAAAGTGTGCAGGTGTACATGTGAGTGTTCACATCTCTGCTGCAAGGGACAAAAAGCTTCCGAGGCGCCGACTGACGGCCGACGCTCACACGCACAGGCAGACTCCCTCGTCACGCCGCTTCGACCTGTCGGTATGTGCTAATATCTCCGTCTGCACGTCGCCTTCTCGCCTTTCCGCTCATCGTGACATCCAGCCTATCTTGCCGATTGTATCGTACCGTATGTCCCGGCAAGAAATCTGCGTTCAAAAGACTCCGGCTTATTAGTGATTCCTAGAGCCCAAAAAAAGTCTGCGGGCTATAGAGCGTTTTCCGTTCGGGCTCCAGTACTCTGGAATGCCCTCCCGGTAACAGTTCGAGATGCTACCTCAGTAGAAGCATTTAAGTCTCATCTTAAAACTCATCTGTATACTCTAGCCTTTAAATAGACCTCCTTTTTAGACCAGTTGATCTGCCGCTTCTTTTCTTTCTCCTATGTCCCCCCCTCCCTTGTGGAGGGGGTCCGGTCCGATGACCATGGATGAAGTACTGACTCTCCAGAGTCGAGACCCAGGATGGACCGCTCGTCGGGACCCAGGATGGACCGCTTGCCTGTATCGGTTGGGGACATCTCTACGCTGCTGATCCGCTTGAGATGGTTTCCTGTGGACGGGACTCTCGCGGCTGTGTTGGAGCCACTATGGATTGAACTTTCACAGTATCATGTTAGACCCGCTCGACATCCATTGCTTTCGGTCCCCTACAGTGGGGGGGTTGCCCACATCTGAGGTCCTCTCCAAGGTTTCTCATAGTCAGCATTGTCACTGGCGTCCCACTGGATGTGAATTCTCCCTGCCCACTGGGTGTGAGTTTTCCTTGCCCTTTTGTGGGTTCTTCCGAGGATGTTGTAGTCGTAATGATTTGTGCAGTCCTTTGAGACATTTGTGATTTGGGGCTGTATAAATAAACATTGATTGATTGATTGAAACATGTAAGAATGCTTGGGACCGTCTTTGTCGCATCTGATGCATTGTGATCCATTTGTGGACCACAGCTTGTTTTTTTGTTGGCTTTTGCATGTGTGCAAGAAGGAATATTTACCGTATTTTCCAGACCATAGAGCAGGGGTAGGGAACCTATGGCTCTAGAGCCAGATGTGGCTCTTTTGATGACTGCATCTGGCTCTCGGATAAATCTGAGCTGACATTGCTTAACACGATAAGTCATGAATAATTCCACTTGTAATCACAGTGTTAAAAATAATGTTCAAAATATAAAACATTCTCATGCATTTTTAATCCATCCATCCGTTTCTACCGCACCTGTTCAAAAAGTTGCGTTAATGGTAAGAAGGTATTTATTTATTATTGGTTAGTGTGGGGCTTGCCCTCCTGGGGGTTCTTCAGACCACCAAGCACCGACATGAGAGCCTGTTTCAGGGTTACAATATTGTTTTATTTTTCAATAAGTCCCTCAGTTGCTTTCCAGCAATTGTATTTTTCTCTTTCGTTCTCGCTCGCGCTCTGGCTACAGCCCCAACCCCATCTCTCCTCCTGGCTGCTGCTTATAACAGAGCGACGGGTGATTAGATAACAAGGCCCAGGTGGGCCGTCTACGCACCTGTCGCTGATTTAGAGGCCAGGCCTGGCACACCTCAGTTCACTGCAGGCCCGCAGGCCACGCCCCCTCACAGTTAGCTTCAGTTATTACAAAGAATAACAGACCTATTATACTCTAAAAATGTTGGTCTTACTTAAAAATGCACGCGTTTAGTTGTGTTCAGTGTTAAAAAAAATATGATATGGCTCTTACGGAAATACATTTTAAAATATTTGGCTTTTTGACTCTCTCAGCCAAAAAGGTTCCCGACCCCTGCCATAGAGCATACCTGCAAACGCTCCCGATTTTCCCGGGAGACTCCCGAATTTCAGTGGCCCTCCCGGAAATCTCCCGGAGCAACCTTTCTCCTGAATTTTTCCCGATTTCCGCCCGGAAGACAATGTTGGAGGCGGTCTTAAAGGCCGCCACTAAAAGCGCGAGCAGACAACAGTTCATTCTGAGAAAGCCGCTCATAAGTGGCTCTGGTGATTACGTGGACAAGAATGGGGCTGCTGTGTCTGACTGTGATAACGCCAGCAGCACAACAGAGGGATTACGTGCACATAATACGTGCTCTGAGCTGAGCGGGGGTGACGGGGAGTAATTAACACAGCTAAGCGCTCCTCGGCGGTGGGCTGTGTCCAACACGCTCGGCTCTGCCTTTCAAGCCGGCGATGGAGGACGTGTCGTCTTGTTTTGGGCCGCCTGTGAGGTCCAAGCGACACACGCGGAGTCTCCAGGCGGTACGACTTTTGGCTTCTGGCAGCGGCTTGGCACAAAATTCCAGCATTGCTGATTTTAGTTTACAAAACCAGCGAAGTTGTCACGTTGTGTAAATGGTAAATAAAAACAAAATACAATGATTTGTAAATCCGTTTCAACCTATATTCAATTGAATGGACTGCAAAGACAGGATAATTGACGTTCAAACTGGAAAACTTAGTTATTCTTTGCAAATATTAGCTCATTTGGAATTTATCATAGGGCAACTTGAGGGTTCCGGGTTCGATCCCCGCTTCCACCAACCTAGTCACTGCCGTTGTGTCCTTGGGCAAGACACTTTACCCACCTGCTCCCAGTGCCACCTACACTGCTTTAAATGTAACTTAGATATTGGGTTTCACTATATAAAAGTGCTTTGAGTCACTAGAGAAAAGCACTATATAAACATAATTCACTAATCCTTTTCAACCAGTATTCAATTAAATGGACTGCAAAGACAAGATACTTAACGTTTGAACTGGAAAATGTTATGTTTTGCAAATATTAGTTTGCATTTGAAGTTTGATGCCTGCAACATGTTTTCAGAAAAGCTGGCACAAGTGGCAAAAAAGACTGAGAAAGTTGAGGAATGCTCATCAAATAATATAAATATTTGATATTTGTTTATATTGACAAAATGTCATGTTTTAGAACACAATATCGCTCAATTAAGGACACTTATTATGTATGTCTAGCTTGTGTGCAACCTGGTGCTCGTCTGTTGTGTAGCTGCTAGCTCTTTGTTGCCTTTTGTACAAACCCCAAAACCAGTGAAGTTGGCACGTTGTGTAAATAAAACAAAATACAATGATTTGCAAATCCTTTTCAACCTATATTCAATTGAATGGACTGCAAAGACAAGATATTTAACTTTCAAACTGGAAAACATAGTTATTTTTTGCAAATATTAACTCATTTGGAATTTATCATAGGGCAACCTGAGGGTTCCAGGTTCGATCCCCGCTTCCACCATCCTAGTCACTGCCATTGTGTCCTTGGGCAAGACCCTTTACCCACCTGCTCCCAGTGCCACCTACACTGCTTTAAATGTAACTTACATATTGGGTTTTACTATGTAAAAGTGCTTTGAGTCACGAGAGAAAAGCGCTATATAAATATAATTCACTTCACTAATCCTTTTCATCCTATTTTCAATTAAATGGACTGCAAAGACAAGATCCTTAACGTTTGAACTGGAAAATGTTATGTTTTGCAAATATTAGTTTGCATTTGAAGTTTGATGCCTGCAACATGTTTTCAGAAAAGCTGGCACAAGTGGCAAAAAAGACTGAGAAAGTTGAGGAATGCTCATCAAATAATATAAATATTTGATATTTGTTTATATTGACAAAATGTCATGTTTTAGAACACAATATCGCTCAATTAAGGACACTTATTATGTATGTCTAGCTTGTGTGCAACCTGGTGCTCGTCTGTTGTGTAGCTGCTAGCTCTTTGTTGCCTTTTGTACAGAGCCTAGAGAGCTGCCGTCTCGCAGGGGGCTCGCCCACCCCCACATCTCCCACACTGCGCTTGCATTCCCCCCGTGGTGTGGATTCCACACCAGCAGCTGGCACTGGGCGGGGGGGGGGGTTGAGATGGGGAGGGTGGTGGCGGTGGTTTGCACATTTCGGCCATGTTTTGCCGCAACAATGACAGACGGCTTCTAACTTGTATTTCACTTGAGGTTTGCTTTTTACTGGAACAACCGCAACTTAACGGTGAGGCGACGACCGCTCGGAAAGTTAAGGAAGGACAATAAGCACATGTGGACAAAAGTATTGGGACACAGCTCCTATTAAATCAAGGATTTTTTTTTTTAAGTTAAAATTTAATGAGGAAATAAGTGGCAAAAAATAATGTGATTTCATTTTTTTTTTAAATAAATAAATAAATCATCACAATATTATTAGCATAGTTGCCAACCCTCACGGATTTTCCGTGAGGATCCCGAAATTCAGCGCCTCTCCCGAAAACCTCCCGGGACAAATTTTCTCCCGAAATTCAAGTGGAGCTGGAGGCCACGCCCCCTCCAGCTCCATGCAAACCCGAGTGACGTGTCGACAGCCTGTTTTCACGCCCGCGGCATGGCGTAGTGGATAGAGCGGTCATGCCAGAAACCTGAGGGTTGCAGGTTCGCGCCCCGCCTATTGACATCCAAATCGCTGCCGTTGTGTCCTTGGGCAGGACACTTCACCCTTTGCCCCCGGTGCCGCTCACACTGGTGAATGAATGATGAATGAATGATAGGTGGTGGTCGGAGGCGCAAAACTGGCAGCCACGCTTCCGTCAGTCTACCCCAGGGCAGCTGATGTAGCTTACCACCACCAGGTGTGAATGAATGATGGGTTCCCACTTCTCTATGAGCGCTTTGAGTATTTAATAATAGAAAAGCGCGATATAAATCTAATCCATTATTATTATTATTATTATTATTATTAATATAAACAGAGTGCCTGCCCAATGACGTTATAACTGTAGAATGATCAAGGGTGAGTTCTTGATTTCTTATGTGGGTTTATTGTTAGGCAGTCTCATTAACGTCCTCCCAGCGCGGCAACAACACACAACAACAGCAGTCACATTTTCGTCTGCCGTAAACAGCAATGTTGTGACACTCTTAAACAGGACAATACTGCCATCTACTGTACATGCATATGTGACAATAACATCTACGGCTTTTAGAGCAGTGGTTCTCAACCTTTTTTCAGTGATGTACCCCCTGTGAAAATGTTTTTAATTCAAGTACCCCCTAATCAGAGCAAAGCATTTTTGGTTGAAAAAAAAGATAAAGAAGTAAAATACAGCACTATGTCACCAGTTTCTGATTTATTAAATTTTGTAATATTGCTCATTTGTAGTGGTCTTGAACTTGAACTATTTGGAAAAAAAGATATAAAAATAACTAAAAACTTGTTGAAAAATAAACAAGTGATTCAATTATAAAGATTTCTACCCCGCCTTCCGCCCGATTGTAGCTGAGATAGGCACCAGCGCCCCCCGCGACCCCAAAGGGAATAAGCGGTAGGAAATGGATGGATGGATAGCTGTAAATATACTCCTCCCCTCTTAACCACGCCCCGCCCCCAACCACGCCCCTCGCCCAACCCCCTGACCACGCCAACCATCCCCCACCCTCCACCTCCCAAAACCGGAGGTCTCAAGGTTGGCAAGTATGATTATTAGGAAACAAGTCATGATACAAGAGTTCTCCATAGAGGGTAAGTTCATAATAAACTCACAAAAAGTTCCCAAAAAAATAACGAGGAGTTGCAATATTTATTCCATTCATCCATTCATCTTCTTCCGCTTATCACAAGTGAGGTCGCGGGGGCAGCAGCCTAAGCAGGGAAGCCCAGACTTCCCTCTCCCCAGCCACTTCGTCTAGCTCTTCCCGGGGGATCCCGAGGCGTTCCCAGGCCAGCCGGGAGACATAGTCTTCCCAACGTGTCCTGGGTCTTCCCCGTGGCCTCCTACCGGTTGGACGTGCCCTAAACACCTCCCTAGGGAGGCGTTCGGGTGGCACCCTGACCAGATGCCCGAACCACCTCATCTGGCTCCTCTCCATGTGGAGGAGCAGCGGCTTTACTCTGAGTTCCTCCCGGATGGCAGAGCTTCTCAACCTATCTTTGAACCTTTTGAACCACACCGGTGGTTCTTTTCCTCTTTGTTCTGGAGGACACCACGTCCACAGTTTCCCCCAAAAATTTGAAATGTGGACTCGTCAGACCACAGAACACTTTTACACTTTGCATCAGTCCATCTTAGATGAGCTCGAACCCACCGAAGCCGGCGGCGTTCCTGGGTGTTGTTGATAAATGGCTTTGGCTTTGCATAGTAGAATTTTACCTTGCACTTACAGATGTAGCAACCAACTGTAGTTACTGACAGTGGTTTTCTGAAGTGTTCCTGAGGCCATGAGGTGGTATACTTTATACACTGATGTCAATTTTTGATGCAGTAATGCCTGATGGATCAAAGGTCCGGGCTTAGCCACTTAGTGATTTCTCCAGATTCTCTGAACCTTTTGATATCACGGACCGTAGATTCCGTTAAATAGCTTGTTGAAAAATGTTGTTCTTAAACTGTTGGACAATTTGATGCGGACAAATAGGCCTGTCGTGGACGGTCCCAGATTGGAAGCAATCCTTTTGAACCACACGGATGGTTCTTTTCCTCTTTGTTCCGGAGGACACGGCGTCCAGTTTCTAAAAACAATTTGAAATGTGGACTCGTCAGACCGCAAAACACTTTTACATTTTGCATCAGTCTAATCTTGGATGAGCTCGGGTCCAGCGAAGCCGGCGGCATTTCTGGGTGTTGTTGATAAATGACTTTGGCTTTGCATAGTAGAGTTTTAACTTGCACTTACAGATGTAGTGAAGGACTGCAATTACTGACAGTGGTTTTCTGAAGTGCTCCTGAGCCCATGTGGCGATATCCTTTACACACTGATGACGCTTTTTTAATGCAGTACTGAAAAAGTGAAAGGCAGTACTGCCTTAAAAGCTGAGGGATTATAATCACACGTAGGTTAGATTTGAAATAAAAAAATTCACATTTAATTAGTTTTGATTGGTGATAAAAAATAAATCGATAATTATCAATATTGACCGATACAAAACAATTATATGGTGATACATTTCCAGCCATATCTATCTAACCCGGGCCTAACCCCAATTTAGCACATATATTATTGTCGGCATTATTTTGGGATAAAATGTAATCATAAAATACAATAATGAAATAGTTATAGTCCCAATGATTGTCTCACACACACACACACACACACACACACACACACACACACACACACACACACACACACACACACACACACACACACACACACACACACACACACACACACACACACACACAGAGTGGGTGTGGTGAAATTTGGTCTCTGCATTTGACCCAACCCCATGTTCACCCAACAGAAGGTGAGGGGAGCAGTGAGCAGCAGCGGTGGCCACGCCCGGGAATCATTTATGGTGATTTAACCCCCAATTCCAACCCTTGATGCTGAGTGCCAAGCAGAGAGGTAATGGCTCCCATTTTTTATAGTCTTTAGTATGACTCGGCCGGGGTTTGAACTCGCAACTTCCCAGTCTCTGGGCGGACAAGCTAACCACAAGGCCATTGAGCTTAATAATAATAATAATAATGCAAAAGTAACCCTTTCATACGCAATAAACCCATATTTCTCATTAGTATTCTATACTATTGGAATGTCAATAACGTTAATAAGTTAAAAAAACTTGGTGGGGTGGTTTGTTTTGTCTTTGTTGCCACCACTTTCCAACAAATTAGGCATAATGCCTCTTTCATCCGTGTTGATGGGCTCATCTTGCTCGCCCGTGTAAAGCCGAAATACCCCCACACCCTCATCAAGCAAGCGTATCATATCGTATAGTTCAGGGGTGTCCAAAGTGTGGCCCGGGGGGCCATTTGGGGCGCGCAGGTCATTCTTTAACGGCCCTATGGCACATTTGAAAAATACAACTGAAAAAAATTAAAAACAAAAAAAGTGGTATAAAAGCGCAAACAGGTGAAATGTAACAAAAAAATGTTGCAATGCTTATACTCTTATAACAAAAAGCTGCCATGCAGGCTGTTTCTTTCTTTACAAAATAATAATGAATCAAAATCAATGTCATTTTGAATTATTGACCAATTAAAGGCTTCAATTACGTCACATTAAATATTCCACTTTGAGATATTTTTGGGGGAAAATGTTGCATATTTTGGGTTTTGCCATATAAAAAACTGAGCTGTTGGTTTTTAAGGAAGGGCCTGAAACAAACAAACAAACAAAAAACATAAACAACAATAAAACTTAAAATTGACAAATATATCTGAAGTTGATCTCGAGATTATTGTGCTAAAAGTAAACAGTAAAAAAAAATGTATAATTAATTTTTTAACACTTTAATGAGTAGGACACTTTTGGATCCCCAATTATTTTATTGTGATTTTTTTTTTAAGTGTCATTGCTCAAAAAATAATAATGAATCAAAATCCCAAATTACGGCTCCAATTATTATATAATCTCAAATATTCCACCTAAAAAAGTTATTGGGTGAAAATATTGCATAATTTGTGTTTTTTTCCATCTTTTTTCCTAATGTTGATCTAGATATTTAAAACTTGAATAATAATAAAAATAATAATACTGACTAATGACACATTTTTTATATTTTTTTTTACCAAAACCCTTTGGGGTCCCCGGGATAATAACTGAGTAGAGGCCTAAATGTATATTTTTTATATATATATTGTATTGGTTTTTAAAATAAAAATTATGAAAATGGCCCCCGCTTGCTCTGATTTTTCAGTGTGAAGCCCTCAGTGGAAAAAGTTTGGACACCCCTGGTATAGTTGATGTAGATGCCCTGTTCAGATTTACTTTACAAAAGAGAAGTGTAGGATACTTCTCTTGTTGCCTTATTTGTATTTTACTTCATTAAATATATATTGGTGCTAAACTAAAGTCTTAACAAGCTGCTACGCTTCGTACTGCCTCTGCCTCTGTCAGTACGTCTCTGCTGCAGCACCCAGCATTGACAACCATCTTAGTATGTCAGGTAACTAGGACTGATCTATGTTTTGTTTTTACTTTACGGAAAAAAATATTGAGATATATATCGTATATTGACATTCAGCATACGGAGCGGAAAACACAACAAAAAAATTGAAGGCTTCTTCACGCGACGAAGCCGGCCTACTTCACCACCACAGTGTCTGTTCCCCGTCTGTCATCTTCCCCCTGGAGACACACCACCTTATCTAACAAATATTCTGGGGGAAACACTGGAGTCTATGGCTGACAAGAGGATCCATTGCGTTCATTCAATTCTGTTGTTGGATTAACGCGTTCAGGTGCAGACAGCAATGCACAGAGCGAACCCTCTTGCATCCTGGTTGGAAGCGACAGATAAATGAAACAGACACACCTGGGGCACGATAATTCCTCGACGAGAGTTTCTTTTTGTTGTTGTTTTTTCGCATTTGTGAAATAAAAAAATATATCAATATCAATCAAAAAAAGGTGTTCACAAAGTACACAGAAGAAGAATTACGATGAACATCTTGAAACCTTTTTTTTTTAAATTGAGACAAAGATTATTTATTTTTTGTTTACTTACTATGGTATGTTATTTGTTTATTATTTATTTGTTCACTTATATGTTACAGAGAACAAGGCGGGATTAAATAAGCTCAGTTTCTTCCTACTCCTTTTCAGACGTGCTGTAATGAAACACCTGGAAATTTGTGATGAATTACATTGTATTGTATGCTTGTTAGGGCTTCACGGTGGCAGAGGGGTTAGTGCGTCTGCCTCACAATACGAAGGTCCTGCAGTCCTGGGTTCAATTCCAGGCTGAGGATCTTTCTGTGTGGAGTTTGCATGTTCTCCCCGTGAATGCGTGGGTTCCCTCCGAGTACTCCGGCTTCCTCCCACTTCCAAAGACATGCACCTGGGGATAGGTTGATTGGCAACACTAAATTGGCCCTAGTGTGTGAATGTTGTCTGTCTATCTGTGTTGGCCCTGCGATGAGGTGGCGACTTGTCCAGGGTGTACCCCGCCTTCCGCCCGATTGTAGCTGAGATAGGCGCCAGCGCCCCCCGCAACCCCGAAAGGGAACAAGCGGTAGGAAATGGATGGATGGATGTATGCTTGTTCCAAATAAACTGAAACTGAAACTGAACTGAACTTTCATCGATTATGTGAATAATGTACTACCGACCCAGGCCAGGAAAAGACTTCCATGTTTCCATGCGCTCCATATGAGATATATCTCTACAACAGTCAGAATGAAGGATTTAAAAATACAATAGGCAAACATGCTATACACGGAATGTAAAACCACACGCTAACAACACAGCATTATGGTGGCGGCGGCTATTTTGGTGGAGCCAACGCGTTGTCTGCTGGGGGTCATGACGTGTTGTTACGCTGTGAGGCGTGTGCTGTGTCACACACACACACACACACACACACACACACACACCAAACAACACACTCGTTGACCTCTCCCTAATGCACTGGCTGACCTCTGACCTCCAGAGCTGTGAGGCTGACCAAACATACACCAAGCCCACGGAGACAAGAAGGCCTCCACGCAGTGCGGTGGCCATAGAGGAAAGACTTGACGTAGAGAATATGAGATATATTTGTATAGCGCTTTTTCTCTAGTGACTCAAAGTGCTTCGACATAGTGAAACCCAATATCTAAGTGTGGAGGGGGGCGTGGCTGGAGGGCCTGCCGCGGAACAGGGTGTGCCAGGACCGGCTTCGAAGAGAGCGACAGGTGCGTAGATGCCCCAGGTGGGCCTTGTTATCTAATCACCTCACGCCTACATTAGCAGCAGCCGGATTGAGACAAGTTGTTGGAGTGAGAGCGAGCGAGAGACGGACAGGAGAGGAAAGTTGCTGGAAAGCAAACCACTGCACGAATGTATAAAACTAAAACAGTGTTATGACCCTGATCCATATATATATATATATATATATATATATATATATATATATATATATATATATATATATATATATATATATATATATATATATACACATACATATAACAATGTTTTTTTTGACAACGTTTACTCAATGTTGGGCTCTGATGTTGATCTGACCATTGAAATTTGGCCATTTCCCAACCAATTGTCTACAACACAACTATGAAAAGACATACTTTTTGACGACGTTTACTCAATGTCGGGTTCTGACGTAGATCTGACCTTTGAATTTTGGTCAATTCCCAACCAATATTCCACAACACAAATACAACGTTGAAACAACATGCTTTCTGACGACGTTTAATCAATGTTAGGTTCTGATGTTGATCTGACCATTGAATTTTGGTCAATTTCCAAACAATTGTCTACAACACAACTTTGAAACGACATACTTTTTGGCAACGTTTAATCAATGTTGGGTTCTGAAACCAATATTCCACAACATAAATACAACGTTGAAACAACATGCTTTTTGACAACGTTTAATCAATGTTGGGTTCTGACCTTGATCTGACCATTGAATTTTAGTCAATTCCCAACCAATATTCTACAACATAAACACAACGTTGAAACAACATGCTTTTTGACGATGTTTAATCAATGTTGGGTTCTGATGTTGATTTGAACATTGAATTTTGGTCAATTCCCAACCAATTGTTTACAACACAACTTTGAAACGACATGCTTTTTGGAGACGTTTAATCAATGTTGGGTTCTGAAACCAATATTCTACAACATAAATACAACGTTGAAACAACATGCTTTTTGACAACGTTTAATCAATGTTGGGTTCTGAAAACAATATTCTACAACACAAATACAACGTCGAAACAACATACTTTTGGACAACGTTTAATCAATGTTGGGTTCTGACCTTGATCTGACCATTGAAATTTGGTCATTTCACAACCAATATTCTACAACATAAATACAATGTCGAAACAACATGCTTTTTGACAACGTTTAATCAATGTTGGGTTCTGATGTTGATTTGACCATTGAATTTTGGTCAATTCCCAACCAATTGTCTACAACACAACTTTGAAACAACATGCTTTTTGACGACATTTAATCAATGTTGGGTTCTGACGTTGATCAGACCATTGAATTTTGGTCATTTCCCAAACAATATCCTACAATATAAATACAATGTTGAAACAACATGCTTTTTGACAACGTTTAATCAATGTCAGGTTCTGACGTTCCTTTGACCATTGAATTTTGGTCATTTCCCAACCAATCATCTACAACACAAACATAATGTTGAAACAACATGCTTTTGGACAACGTTTAATCAATGTTGGGTTCTGACCTTGATCTGACCATTGAAATTTGGTCATTTCCCAACCAATATTTTACAACATAAATACAACGTTGAAACAACATGCTTTTTGACGATGTTTAATCAATGTTGGGTTCTGATGTTGATTTGAACATTGAATTTTGGTCAATTCCCAACCAATTGTCAACAACACAACTTTGAAACGACATGCTTTTTGACGACGTTTAATCAATGTTGGGTTCTGACGTTGATCTGACCATTGAATTTTGGTCATTTCCCAACCAATTGTCTACAACATAAATACTCAGTCGAAACAACATGCTTTTTGACGACGTTTAATCAATGTTGGGTTCCGACGTTGCTTTGACCATTGAATTTTGGTCAATTCCCAACCAATTGTCAACAACACAACTTTGAAACAACATGCTTTTTGACGATGTTTAATCAATGTTGAGTTCTGACGTTGATCTGACCATTGAATTTTGGTCATTTCCCAACCAATATCCTACAACATAAATACAATGTTGAAACAACATGCTTTTTGACAACGTTTAATCAATGTCAGGTTCTGACGTTCCTTTGACCATTGAATTTTGGTCATTTCCCAACCAATCATCTACAACACAAACATAATGTTGAAACAACATGCTTTTGGACAACGTTTAATCAATGTTGGGTTCTGACCTTGATCTGACCATTACATTTTGGTCATTTCCCAACCAATATTTTACAACATAAATACAACGTTGAAACAACATGCTTTTTGACGACGTTTAATCAATGTTGGGTTCTGATGTTGATTTGACCATTGAATTTTGGTCAATTCCCAACCAATTGTCAACAACACAACTTTGAAACGACATGCTTTTTGACGACGTTTAATCAATGTCAGGTTCTGACGTTCCTTTGACCATTGAATTTTGGTCATTTCCCAACCAATAGTCTACAACATAAATACAACGTTGAAACAACATGCTTTTTGACGACGTTTAATCAATGTTGGGTTATGACGTTGCTTTGACCATTGAATTTTGGTCATTTCCCTACCAATATCCTACAACATAAATACAACGTTGAAACAACATGCTTTTTGACAACGTTTAATCAATGTTAGGTTCTGACGTTGCTTTGACCATTGAATTTTGGTCATTTCCCTACCAATAGTCTACAACATAAATACTCAGTCGAAACAACATGCTTTCTGACGACGTTTAATCAATGTTGGGTTCTGATGTTGATTTGACCATTGAATTTTGGTCAATTTCCAACCAACAACGTGGATCCAACGTTGGATATAAACATTGGATCAATTTACAAATACAACTATTTTGCAACATTGTTTCAAAGTCAGTTTTAAAGGACATGTACGCACAATTAAGGTTTTATCAATGGCTTGTGCCTGCCGGGGAAGCATCCATTCCTCGCCAAACACCTTATCTCTTATCACATTCATGTCCAGGTGGCACCTCCACCCCCCCTCAGACAACATCCAGACCACCATGCAGCTGCAGCCGGCCCACCATTAACCCCCTCAAAGCAAACGTTGACTTTACCTAAACGTGGGCTAATAGGCCCGGACAACAACAGGCTGCGTAAAACTGCCAAACAGTGACGACAGCCCTAACCTTTGACCTCTTATCGGATGATATCCAAAATCAACAAGGGGTTTTGTTTTGACAGTCGGCCTGTAATCGCAGGCATTATGACGAGTAAAAAAGCCAAATCCTGATCATGTGATCAGATTAGTTTGCCTTTTCTTTGGCCCACCCCTATAATGTTGTTCTTTTTATAAGCCTACCGTAAAAAAAATATATAATGACAGTAAAAATAATGACTTGTGTGTTGTTTGGGAACGGTTGGTAATAGTTACGTGCACTAAACTTTTTTATGGACTAAACTCACCAAGTGTGTTCCCCGTCTTTGATGAAGAGAGCAGTTATGATTTTGGTTTACAAAGAAAAGAACTGAAAACTCAGATTTTGGGCATTGTCTAAATATGGCTAAAGACGTCATTTTTATCACTAAAGGAAAAAAAAATCTTGTTTTTTGAGTGGTCAGCTTGAAGCGTCCCTCTGTCTCGGACTCCCTCGTCGTCATGTGACATGAGTGCGTGACTGTTATGATTTTCCTTTAATAGTTTTGATGACCCGCCTTATCTTGCCTCCGATTGGCCAGTCCGTACTGTCTCTCCCTAACCTTAGCCAATTGTGACTCATCATACCGACACCGACTAATCATCATGGATTTTCTCCGTATGTATGGATGTTCTCATTTACCCAGGTCATTGTATTTTCTCCATATGTATTTATTTTTTGGGCCTGAATTTGCCGTCCATTTTCTCTCTTTGAAGTAAGCTACGTATTTACATGGTCTAAAAATGGCTAAGCTACAGGAAAAGCTACCACCAAGTTACTGGAAAATAAACTTACGCTACATGTAGCTTGTTACTGCCAATTACTGCTATTTTTTGCAACCGTGCAAATCAACATTAGCATTGTCATTTTGATTCGAGTATCGAAAGTCACATACTAGTCCAGGAGGACCAGAACCAAGGTCGAAAACCCCTCCTCATCTTTGAGCTCACGCCAGCGAGTGAAAGCCGGGCCAATGTTGATCCTGACTGTCCTTTTACCCGAGTAAGTTACGTTTTCTTTTTTTGTCTCCTCAGACAAAACTTTTCGTTTCTTTGGTTCTTTTGCAGCTTCGGCCATAATAGCAATAACTGCACGCAAGCATTTGCCTCAACTTCCGTCTTCTTAACGAACGGGGAAAGAGGGAGTGACGTATGACGTAGTTTTTGTGTGGCACAATCCGCAAAGTTGCTTAGTGCCAGTGAAAGCGATACAGAACGAGGTTTCATTCAACTAGTTGATCATTCCAAAAGTTTTACCAATATTTTATGCAGGTTGAAAAGTTACTTAGTGCTTCTTTAAGCGATAATGCATTGCTTGTAATTCAATATTAAGAAAGAGAGAAGAAAAAAAGGCCTGAATGTACACATAAAATTAGCATTTCTCATAAGGGTTCAATATGGCTGTATGGTATATCGATACTAGTATAATACCGCGATACTAATGAATCATATTCGGTACTATACCGCCTCTAAAAAGTACCGGTCACTACACACCGTAGCTCACCGGCGTCAAAATGTAAACATTGGTGGATTGACACCTGACATCCACTGTAATGATACCAAGAACAGGAGCATATCTAGTCGATACAACAATGATTACCTCAATATTTTTTGGCATCACAACAATCGTTTTATTTTATTTTTTTATATAATGTGTTTATAAACTTAGGAAATATGTCCCTGAACACATGAGGACTTTGAATATGACCAATGTATGATCCTGTAACAACTTGGTATCGGATTGATGACCAAATTTGTGGTATCATCCAAAACTAATGTAATGTATTCAGACAAGAGAAGAATAAGTGATTATTACATTTTAACAGAAGTGTAGATAGAACATGTTAAAAGAGAAAGTAAGCAGATATTAACAGTAAATGAACAAGTAGAATAATAATTCATTTTCTACCACTTGTCCCTCATAATTTTGACCAAATAATAGAATGATAAATGACACAATATGTTCCAGCAGACTAAATTAGGAGCCTTTGATTGCTAACTTACTAATTAAAGACAAGTTGTCTTGTATGTTCACTATTTTATTTAAGGACAAACTTGCAATAAGAAACATATGTTTAATGTACCCTAAGATTTTTTGTTAAAATAAAGCCAAAAATGAAATTTTTTGTGGTCCCCTTTATTGAGAAAAGTACCGAAAACTATCGAAATAATGTTGGTACCGGGACCAAAATATTGGTATCGGGACAACACTAGTGTGCAATATCCTGAATTGATTTGCGCATAAATGACGACGTACAAAGTGTACTCGTAGAAATGCACTGAAATGACAGCCGTGGGATTGTTCCATAAAAGGATTTAGCGAGCTCACCAGCCGTGCTTGCTAGAAAATAATCTTTAAAAATGAATCTCGCTTTGACAGGAAAAAAATAAAATGTGAGAAAAATTGAAGATTCGTAAAATATTGTTGCTCCGAAACAGAAGAATAGTGGGTAAGGATGAGCAGGTGAGAATTGTGACGGCGCACATTTGGACGGCAGCTGTGGAGGTCCAAAAGGACAGCAGGCCAACATTTGGTTTTGCATTAGGACTTAACGAGAGGAACTTTAAGAGTCTTTTGAAGTTTGCGGCCGTTTGCTTACTGGCCTGAAGATAACAAACTTTCTGGCGGCTTTGTCGTTTGGAGGTGCAGATCGTCGCAGTAAATGGTAAATGGGTTATATTTGTATAGTGCTTTTTTACCTTCAAGGTACTCAAAGCGCTTTGACACTATTTCCACATTCACCCATTCACACACTGATGGTGGGAGCTGCCAGGGGAGGCTCTAACCACGACCTATCAGGAGCAAGGGTGAAGTGTTTTGCTCAAGGACACAACAAACGTGACGAGGTTGGTAGAAGGTGGGGATCGAACCGGGAACCCTCAGTATGCTGTCACTTCAACGATATTCGCCCTTGTTAGTCCTCATTTCCTTTAAAAGCAGCGCTTGCAACTATGGCTGCAGCCAGAGGTGGGTAGAGGAGCCAGAAATTGTACTCAAGTAAGAGTACAGTTACTTTAGAGATGTATTACTCAAGTAAAAGTAAGGAGTAGTCACCCAAATATTTACTTGAGTAAAAGTAAAAAGTATGTTGTGAAAAAACTACTCAAGTACTGAGTAACTGATGAGTAACCTGATTACGGCAACAAGTAATGCACAAAAACATAAAAATAGCAACGAGCAAATTCAGAGCCAGGAATATCTCTTAAGCAACTAAAACAATAATATATATTAAATAATAATACATTAAAATAAAAAAAGGCAAATTGAGCCACAATAACTTAACAGCACCATAGCCTCAGTAGGCATTCATTGATTGATTGACTGAAACTTGTATTATTAGATTGCACAGTACAGTACATATTCTGTACAATTGACCACTAAATGGTAACACCCCAATAAGTTTTTCAACGTCAATCAATTATTTAATAAATGACCAAGTTGAGGTGATCTACCTCATATTTACATACACACACATCATATACATACACACACATATCATATATATATTAATATGTCCAGGGTGTACACCACCGTCCGCCCGATTGTAGCTGAGATAGGTGCCAGCGCCCCCCGCGACCTCAAAAGGGAATAAGCGGTAAGAAATGGATGGATGGATGGATATATATATATATACATATATATATATATATATATATATTTTGCCGTTTTTGTTTGCATGTTAAAGGTGTTTTAATGAATATACATGCATGTTTAACACATAGATTCCTATCTTTCATGAAGACAAGAATATAAGTTGGTGTATTACCTGATTCTGATGACTTGCATTGATTGGAATCAGACAGTATAGTGCTGAAAACGTCCACGTTTTCAAATGGAGGAGAAAAAAAGTTCTTCCTTTCTGTCTAATACTACATGAAACTCGTTGGTTTTTGGCATCTTATTTGTCCAGCTTCTATATTTGTTTTTATACACTTAACAATAAATATATTGGCGGCAAACTCAGTAGCTTGCTAGCTTGTTTGCGCTGGTTTTCGGAGACTCTTATTTTGTTAGCACAGGCGCGATGGAGCGGCACTTTTATTGTGAAGACAGGAACTGTGCGATCAGTCTTTAGGCTTTTGACGGGAAGTACGGTTGAAATAAAAAGTGTCTTTTTTCCTTTACACTTTTGATTGATTGATTGAAACTTTTATTATTAGATAGCACAGTACAGTACATATTCTGTACAATTGACCACTAAATGGTAACACCCCAATAAGATTTTCAACGTCAATCAATTATTTAATAAATGACCAAGTCGAGGTGATCTACCTCATATTTACATACACACACATCATATACATACACATACATATCATATATATATTAATATGTCCAGGGTGTACACCACCGTCCGCCCGATTGTAGCTGAGATAGGTGCCAGCGCCCCCCGCGACCTCAAAAGGGAATAAGCGGTAAGAAATGGATGGATGGATGGATATATATATATATATATATATATATTTTGCCGTTTTTGTTTGCATGTTAAAGGTGTTTTAATGAATATACATGCATGTTTAACACATAGATTCCTATCTTTCATGAAGACAAGAATATAAGTTGGTGTATTACCTGATTCTGATGACTTGCATTGATTGGAATCAGACAGTATTGGTGATAACGTCCACGTTTTCAAATGGAGGAGAAAAAAAGTTCTTCCTTTCTGTCTAATACTACATGAAACTCGTTGGTTTTTGGCATCTTATTTGTCCAGCTTCTATATTTGTTTTTATACACTTAACAATAAATATATTGGCGGCAAACTCCGTAGCTTGCTAGCTTGTTTGCGCTGGTTTTCGGAGACTCTTATTTTGTTAGCACAGGCGCGATGGAGCGGCGCTTTTATTGTGAAGACAGGAACTGTGCGATCAGTCTTTAGGCTTTTGACGGGAAGTACGGTTGAAATAAAAAGTGTCTTTTTTCCTTTACACTTTTGATTGATTGATTGAAACTTTTATTAGTAAATTGCACAGTACAGTACATATTCTGTACAATTGACCACTAAATGGTAACACCCCAATAAGTTTTTCAACGTCAATCAATTATTTAATAAATGACCAAGTCGAGGTGATCTACCTCATATTTACATACACACACATCATATACATACACACACATATCATATATACATTAATATGTCCAGGGTGTACACCACCGTCCGCCCGATTGTAGCTGAGATAGGTGCCAGCGCCCCCCGCGACCTCAAAAGGGAATAAGCGGTAAGAAATGGATGGATATATATATATATACATATATACATATATATATATATTTTGCCGTTTTTGTTTGCATGTTAAAGGTGTTTTAATGAATATACATGCATGTTTAACACATAGATTCCTATCTTTCATGAAGACAAAAATATAAGTTGGTGTATTACCTGATTCTGATGACTTGCATTGATTGGAATCAGACAGTATTGGTGATAACGTCCACGTTTTCAAATGGAGGAGAAAAAAAGTTCTTCCTTTCTGTCTAATACTACATGAAACTCGTTGGTTTTTGGCATCTTATTTGTCCAGCTTCTATATTTGTTTTTATACACTTAACAATAAATATATTGGCGGCAAACTCAGTAGCTTGCTCGCTTGTTTGCGCTGGCTTTCGGAGACTCTTATTTTGTTAGCACAGGCGCGATGGAGCGGCGCTTTTATTGTGAAGACAGGAACTGTGCGATCAGTCTTTAGGATTTTGACGGGAAGTACGGTTGAAATAAAAAGTGTCTTTTTTCCTTTACACTTTTTATTGATTGATTGATTGAAACTTGTATTAGTAGATTGCACAGTACAGTACATATTCCGTACAATTGACCACTAAATGGTAACACCCCAATAAGTTTTTCAACTTTTTTAAGTCGGATGCGACGTGTGACGGTCATGTGACCGCCTGGCTCTGTTTGATTGGTCCAAGGTCACCAGTGACTGCATGTGATTGGTGAAACGCTGGCATGTGTAGATTCTACTTTGAAAAACCAAAACAAACATTAATAGATCGATTTAAAAAAAAAAGTAGCGAGTAACGAGCTGAATGTACATAAATGGAGCGGAGTAAAAGTAGCGTTTCTTCTCTAGAAATATACTCAAGTAAAAGTAAAAGTATGTTGCATAAAAACTACTCTTAGAAGTACAATTTATCCCAAAAGTTACTCTAGTAGATGTAACGGAGTAAATGTAGCGCGTTACTACCCACCTCTGGCTGCAGCTAACCATTATTTTTATAATCGACTAGTCAACAATTATCTTAACAATTAGTTGACTAATCGGATAATAAAGCGCACACATATTTAATGGCGGGAAATGTTGAGAATTTAGGGTATTGTAGAACTATGAATATGTCCATTCCAAATTTTCGGGAATTGTTGACAATACTGATTCTGGCCCAATTGTCCTAGATCAGTGGTTCTTAACCTGGGTTCGATCGAACCCTAAGGGTTCAGTGAGTTGGTCTCAGGGGTTCGGCGGAGCCTCAGCTGCGGAGGTCAGGACACACCCGACTCATCGTATAGAATGTTCTCCCTATCTGCGTATTATGTATATGGCAACCGCAGAAGTCCCACTCATTTTGTCAGAACGGGGGATATGGTGTGGTTGGTTTTCCCGGAATGCAAAGGAAGGTGACGGGACATGGCGTGAAGGTAAAGACATATTCTAATTCATCTCTAAAAAAAAAGTGCAAACTAAAAGGCAGCGAAAAACTTGGCTAAAAAAAAAAAAACTACCAGAAAGGCAAAACTGTGAATATGAAACAAAAGACTCGCTAAATATGACATGAATAAACAAAACTTACTTGAACGGAAATGAACAGAGCGATACATAACCAGAGTGAACAGAGCATGGAGCAACAACAACTGCCTGGCAACTATAAGCTTAAATAACAGTGACATGATTAACACAGGTGCGTGAGTCCAAATGAGTACAGGTGAACTAATCGGTCGTCATGGTGACAAAACAATGGAGCGTAGACAGGAACTAAAAAGAGTCTTAAACCAACAGAACATAACTAAACCAAACGTGACCACGGAACATGACAAATTTGCAGGTGTGTAATTTGTTGTGAGTTCAGGCTCTGTTTTGGTTTTGTTCTTTGAACAAGGTGATCTTCATGCACGGCTCATTTTGCGCACAATTCAAAAAAAACATATAACTTTGTCTTGAATTAAAAAATATATATATTTTTATGTTTCACTAAAGAAGGGTTCATTGAATGCGCAGTTGAAACTGGTGGAGTTCAGTACCTCCAACAAGGTTAAGAACCACTGTCCTAGATTATATGAAAGGGTCGGTGTTAACATTTTTGGAATCGATTGAAAAATGTTAATGTAGTAACAGTTTGAATTGAGAACAGATATTTTGGAATTCCTGAAAAAACGGATTTTTTTTTTACGAAAACAAAAATGGCGATGTACTTGTCCCAACTATGAAGAATGTTTTGAAGTTGGACTCATCAAAAAACGGTGGGAAAATGCTGTCTGAGAAAATTATCCAGCAAGAGGTGAAAAGCGGGAATTCTGGAAATTCCTGGAATTTTTTTTTTTTTACTTGGAAAATGGTAGTTTGATTTTTTAAAGTACCAATAATTGTCACACACACCAGGTGTGGTGAAATGTATCCTCTGCATTTGACCCATCCCCTTGATCAGAGAGAGGTGAGCAGTGGGCAGCAGCGGTGGCCGCGCCCGGGAATTATTTTTGTTGATTTAACCCCCAATTCCAACTCTTGATGCTGAGTGCCAAGCAGGGAGGGTAACAGGTCCCATTTTTATAGTCTTTGGTATGACTCGGCCGGGGTTTAATAATAATAACTTAGATTTATATCGCGCTTTTCGAAACACTCAAAGCGCTTACAGAGAAGTGGGACTCAACATTCATTCACACCTGGTGGTGGTAAGCTACATCAGTAGCTACAGCTGCCCTGGGGTGGACTGAAGGAAGCCTGGCTGCCAGTTTGCGCCTCCGACCACCACCTATCATTCATTCACCTGTGTGAACGGCAACGGTTTGAACTCACAACCTGCCGATGTCAGGGCGGACACTCTAACCACTAGGCCAGTGGTCCCCAACCACCGGTACCGGGCCGCAGAAGAATTTTTTAATAAATTTTATTTTTTTATTTTTTTAATTAAATCAACATAAAAACACAATTTACACTTACAATTAGTGCACCAACCCAAAAAACCTCCCTTTTTTATGACAAAGGAAAAATAAATAAATAAATTAAAAAAAAGAATCCCCCCGCCGGGCCGCGGGATAAATTATCAAGCGTTGAGCGGGCCGCAGCTACAAAAAGGTTGGGGACCACTGCACTAGGCCACTGAGTAGTAGTCTGGTCAAAAAACGGTGGAAAAATGCGTTCTGAGAAAACATTCCAGCAGGAGGTGAAAACAGGGCTTGGGAAAAGCGGGAATTCTGGGAATTCCTGGGATTTTTTTGGGAACTTGGAAAATGGTAGTTTGATTTTCCAAGGTGGGTGGAATGTGTGGATGGTTCAAATCGGGTGAGAAATGTGGGAATTGTGCAAGTTCGAAAAATGGCCCATTCCTTTTCAACCGGGAATTCTTGGTAATTTGAATGATAAATGATAAATGGGTTGTACTTGTATAGCGCTTTTCTACCTTCAAGGTACTCAAAGCGCTTTGACACTACTTCCACATTTACCCATTCACACACACATTCACACACTGATGGATGGAGCTGCCATGCAAGGCGCTAACCAGCACCCATCAGGAGCAAGGGTGAAGTGTCTTGCTCAGGACACAACAGACGTGACGAGGTTGGTACTAGGTGGGAATTGAACCAGGGACGCTCGGGTTGCGCACGGCCACTCTCCCCACTGCGCCACGCCGTCCCATTTGGGATATTATCTTTATTTTTGTGGGGAGCTCACGATTCCCGGTCGAGCCCAACGTTTT
This sequence comes from Nerophis ophidion, assembly GCF_033978795.1. NCBI lineage: Eukaryota > Metazoa > Chordata > Actinopteri > Syngnathiformes > Syngnathidae > Nerophis > Nerophis ophidion. The sequence continues at coordinate 2,117,065 of NC_084639.1, read as the reverse complement.
GATACGGGAACGCTTCCGATCGGATGAAAACTGTGGGCTGTTTTTTGCGTCGGAATAATAATAAATAGATGATTTTTTTGGTGTAGAATCTTATGCACGACTGGTAGAAAAGTAGGATTTTGCCATGGCCATGGTTTTACCCCGGAACAGATTATTTCTGTTTGTACTACTTATCCACAAGTATCCTCACATGGGCAAAGGTATCGTGGCATGGCATGAAGGGGACTAACTTGTAAGTCAGTGTTTTTCAACCTGATGTGCTGTGGAAGATGATCTAATTTCACCTATTTTTACAAATATTTTTTGTAAACCAGTAATCATAGTCGGCAAACTATGTGTTGTTGTTGAGTGTCTGTGCTGTCAAGAACTTGGCAGAGTAACCGTGTAATACTCTTCCATATCAGTAGGTGGCAGCCGGTAGCTAATTGCTTTGTAGATGTCGGAAACAGCGGGAGGCAGGGTGCAGGTAAAAAAGGTGTCTGATGCTTAAACCAAAAATAAACAAAAGGAAAGTGCCCCTAAGAAAAGGCATTGAAGCTTAGGGATGGCTATGCAGAGCGAAACTAAAACTGAACTGGCGACTTTATAAACAAAAACAGAATGCTGGACGACAGCAAAGACTTACAGTGGAGCAAAGACGCCGCCCACAAAGTACATCTGAACATGACATGACAATCGACAATGTCCCCACGAAGAAGGATAAAAACAAAGTATATGCAGGAAATATCGCTCAAAGGAAGACACGAAACTGCTACAGAAAAATACCAAAAAAAGACAAGAAGTAAAACACTACACAGGAAAACAGCAAAAAAGTCCAAATAAGTCAGAGCGTAATGTGACAGGTGGTGACAGTACACCTACTTTGAGACGAGAGCTATAGTGATGCATGCTTGCTTATGCTTTAAAGTCATATCCAACAATTGCGACAACAACATTTTACTGCCAACTGAGTTTCGTTTTTTTTAATGATTTCTGCTGGTGGTTTTTCAACACAAAAAAATGTGCCTTGGCTTGAAAAAAGGTTGAAAAACACTGTTCTAAGTGACTACACCAGGGGCAGGGAACCAATGGCTCTTTTGATGACTGCATCTGGCTCTCAGATAAATCTTAGCTGACATTGCTCAACATGATAAGTAATGAATAATAACGCTCGTAATCACTGTGTTAAAAATAACGTCCAAATTATAAAACATTCTCATGCATTTTAATCCAACCATCCGTTTTCTATCGCACCTGTTCAAGAAGTTGCATTAATGGTAAGAAGTATTATATTTATTATTGGTTAGATTTAGAATACCAATGTTATTAAAAAGAATAAGTGACTTATTATACTCTAAAAATGTTGGTCTTACATAAAAATGCATGCATTTAGTTGTATTCTGTGTTAAAAAAAGTATGATACGGCTCTCACGGAAATACATTTTAAAATATTTGCCTTTCATGGCTCTCTCAGCCAAAAAGGATCCCGACCCCTGGACTACACCATCTATTAACGAAGAGGCGTGTTCCAATACTAGTCATGAATGTGCAATGGACGCCTTGATGATTTTCACAGCTGTTTAAGGTCTCTTCCTGTAAAAAAGCCTCACATCCCCACCCGGCCCTCATATAAGCCCCATCAACCACAGTGTGGCCCCCTCCCCCACCTTCTCCGTTACCCTCCCACAGTTGGCGTGAGCATGCTAATTACATTCCTCTGTGATGGACGTGTGGCGCTGAGGGGGACAGACAGGCTGGTGGTGTGCGTGGGTCTTATTTGACAAAGTTCCCGCCAATAATGCGTGCAGTCACTAATTGAGACCGCTTATTTACGAAGGAAAATGCAAATGTTCTCACTGAATTACTTAGTGAACAATTAATCAAAGGTAGAGATGTCCGATAATATCGGACTGCCGATATTATCGGCCGATAAATGCTTTATTCACTTCCGGTTCACCTTCGCTGTGTCTGTTTTACAAACCCCTTACCGATTCTGATATAAACCGATACCGATATATACAGTCGTGGAATGAACACATTATCAATCAATCAATCAATGTTTACTTATATAGCCCTAAATCACTAGTGTCTCAAAGGGCTGCACAAACCACCACGACATCCTCGGTAGGCCCACATAAGGGCAAGGAAAACTCACACCCAGTGGGACGTCGGTGACAATGATGACTATGAGAACCTTGGAGAGGAGGAAAGCAATGGATGTCGAGCGGGTCTAACATGATACTGTGAAAGTTCAATCCACAATGGATCCAACACAGTCGCGAGAGTCCAGTCCAAAGCGGATCCAACACAGCAGCGAGAGTCCCGTTCACAGCGGAGCCAGCAGGAAACCATCCCAAGCGGAGGCGGATCAGCATCGCAGAGATGTCCCCAGCCGATACACAGGCAAGCAGTACATGGCCACCGGATCGGACCGGACATAGAAGAAAAAGAAAAGAAACGGCAGATCAACTGGTCTAAAAAGGGAGTCTAATTAAAGGCTAGAGTATACAAATGAGTTTTAAGGTGAGACTTAAATGCTTCTACTGAGGTAGCATCTCGAACTGTTACCGGGAGGGCATTCCAGAGTACTGGAGCCCGAACGGAAAACGCTCTATAGCCCGCAGACTTTTTTTGGGCTTTGGGAATCACTAATAAGCCGGAGTCCTTTGAAGGCAGATTTCTTGCCGGGACATATGGTATAATACAATCGGCAAGATAGGATGGAGCTAGACCGTGTAGTATTTTATACGTAAGTAGTAAAACCTTAAAGTCACATCTTAAGTGCACAGGAAGCCAGTGCAGGTGAGCCAGTATAGGTATATATGTATGTATATATGTATATAAAGGTATATACAGTATATATGTATGTATATATGTATATAAAGGTATATACAGTATATATGTATGTATATATGTATATAAAGGTATATACAGTATATATGTATGTATATATGTATATAAAGGTATATACAGTACAGGCGTAATGTTGACCAGAAGGGGAGCACCATTATTACCATTATTATGCCTCATTTTGTTGTGATGCCTCGCTGGATGCATTAAACAATGTAACACGGTTTTCCAAAATAAGAGAACAACTTCAACTGAAATTATGGAAAAAAAATGCCAACATTACAACATTGAAGTCACAAAGTGCATTCATTTTTTTAACATGCCTCAAAACTGCAGCTTGAAATTTGGGACATGCTCTCTCTGGGATAGTCCTGATACCCACTACAACTATGGGAAATACTTTACTTTGACTTTCACAAAGTCTAAGTCTAAAAAAGTGCATTATTTTTTATTATTTTAAACATGCCTCAAAACAACAGCTACAAAAACAATGAAGGCACAAAGATTCTGTCCAGAGCAGGGGTCAGCAACCTTTTTGAAAGCAAGAGCTACTTCTTGGGTACTGATTAATGCAAAGGGCTACCAGTTTGATACACACTTAAATAAATTGCCAGAAATAGCCAATTTGCTCAATTTACCTTTAATAAATAAATCTACATATAAAAAAATGTTGTTTTTTTTTGTCGAGAATAAATGATGAAAAAAACACTTAATTGAACGGTTTAAAAGAGGAGAAAACACGAAAAAAATGAAAATACAATTTTGAAACATAGTTTATCTTCAATTTAGACTCTTTAAAATTCAAAATTCAACCGAAAAAAGTGAAGAGAAAAACTAGCTAATTCGAATCGTTTTGAAAAAATTAAGAAACAGAATTTATGGAACATCATTGGTAATTTTTCCCGATTAATTTAATTTTAGAATTTTGATGACATGTTTTAAATAGGTTAAATCCAATTTAAATTTGATTCTGAAGATTTTGTAGATTTGCCAGAATATTTTTTTTGAATTTTAATCATAATAAGTTTAAAGAAATATTTCACAAATATTCCTCATCGAAAAAACAGAAGCTAAAATGAAGAATTAAATTTAAACATATTTATTATTCTTTACAATAAAAAATAAAAAATACTTGAACATTGATTTAAATTGTCAGGAAAGAAGAGGAAGGAATTTAAAAGGTAAAAAGGTATATGTGTTTAAAAATCCTAAATTCAATTTTAAGGTTGTATTTTTTCTCTAAAATTGTCTTTCTGAAAGTTATAAGAAGCAAAGTAAAAAAAATAATTGAATTTATTTAAACAAGTGAAGACCAAGTCTTTAAAATATTTTCTTGGATTTTCACATTCTAATTGAGTTTTGTCTCTTTTAGAATCAAAAATGTCGGGCAAAGCGAGACCAGCTTGCTAGTAAATAAATACAATTTAAAAATAGAGGCAGCTCACTGGTAAGTGCTGCTATCTGAGCTATTTTTAGAACAGGCCAGCGGGCGACTCATCTGGTCCTTACGGGCGACCTGGTGCCCGCGGGCACCGCGTTGGTGACCCCTGGTCCAGAGTATACTAGTCATAAAGTAAACAATAACATAGTTTTCATTTAGTGCAAGACTGCCTGGCATACTGTATAACAGGGAATTATAAACTGGGCTCAATCTGCCCTGCTCTAACGTATTTGAATGAGTAACACAAATGTTCTGCAAGCTAGTAGTGAGTGCTTGAAGTGGTCTACCAGTCAGTCAGAACTTCTGAAATGCTGCGTTGAGACAGGGCAGCTCAGTACACTGCAAGCTGCAAAGTGTGCGCCATGCAGAGCAGACTAGCCACACCAATCTCTACCTTTGTGTGTTTTCCCTGAACACTACGTGAACTTTCGGTGGTTTTGGTTGTATTTTTGTTATTTCTCGGCGGAGTCTTTAAGCGACAACTGTGTGGTACTACTTTTTTTCGGTGTTTACTTTTCGTGAATTTTCCGCTTGTATTAATCGTGTATCTCCTTAAGATTCTTGAAGAGCTGGGAGATCAAATTGCTCGTATTAAAGGAAGACATCTTGGTTCCTCCTTGCATAACCAACTTTTTGCAGTCATTGCAAATTGCCAGTTTTGTATCCGTCAGAGACACTGTAAAATAATCCCAAACCATAGACATGGTGTTGTTCGTCAGTCATCGAGCGAGCTCGCTTGTTAGCCACGGCTACAGCACCGGCAACAACACACTATTTGTTGTTATGCTCCGATCGTGGCGGTTTGATGAGGTCATCAAGCGTCGCCAGTAAACCTTTCATGCTGCAGTCGTCAACTCCTGTGTTGTGTGTGGGAGAGGGGAGGGGCCGCTGACTGGGTTTATATCCGTGTTTTACCGGATATGTACCGCTCCGTACAACGGCATTTTAAAAAGTCATTAATTTTACTTTTTGAAACAGATACCGATCATTTCCGATATCACATTTTAAAGCATTTATCGGCGGATAATATCCAGGCCGATATTATCGGACATCTCTAATGAAAACCGTAGAGAACAATAAATAATCTCAATAATAATAATACAAATAAAAAACTAGTATATTGTTCAGGGGTCACCAACCTTTTTGAAACCAAGAGCTACTTCTTGGGTACTGATTAATGCGGAGGGCCACCAGTTTGATACACACTTAAATAAATTGCCAAAAATAGCCAATTTGCTCAATTTACCTTTAATAAATAAATCTATATATACATTAAAAAAAATTGATATTTCTGTCTGTCATTCCGTCTCACATTTTTTTTCCTTTTACGGAAGGTTTTTTGTAGAGAGTAAATGATGAAAAAACACTTAATTGAACGGTTCAAAAGAGGAGAAAACAGGAAAAGAATGAAAATTACATTTTGAAACATAGTTTATCTTGAATTTCGACTCTTTAAAATTCAAAATTCAACCGAAAAAAAGAAGAGAAAAAATAGCTCATTTGAATCTTTTTGAAAAAATTAAAAAAATAATTTATGGAACATCATTAGTCATTTTTCCTGATTAAAATTAATTTTAGAATTTTGTTTTAAATAGGTTAAAATCCAATCTGCACTTTGTTAGAATATATAACAAATTGGACCAAGCTAACAAAGACAAATCATTATTTCTTCTAGATTGTCCAGAACAATAATTTTAAAAGAAATTCAAAAGACTTTGAAATAAGATTTAAATTTGATTCTAAAGATTTTCTAGATTTGCCATGATATTTTTTTAGGAATTTTAATCATAAAAACAGAAGCTAAAATGAAGAATTAAATTAAAATGTATTTATTATTCTTTACAATAAAAAAAATAAATTTACTTGAACATTGATTTAAATTTCCAGGAAAGAAGAGGAAGGAATGTAAAAGGTAAAAAGGTATATGTGTTTAAAAATCCTAAAATCATTTTTAAGGTTGTATTCTTTCTCTAAAATTGTCTTTCTGAAATAAATGAATTTATTTAAACAAGTGAAGACCAAGTCTTTCAAATATTTTCTTGGATTTTCAAATTCTATTTGAGTTTTGTCTCTCTTAGAATTAAAAATGTCGAGCAAAGCGAGACCAGCTTGCTAGTAAATAGATACAATTTAAAAATAGAGGTAAGTGCTGCTATTTGAGCTATTTTTAGAACAGGCCAGCGGGCGACTCATCTGGTCCTTACGGGCACCGCCTTGGTGACCCCAGATATTGTTTAAAAATTGAGAACAAACTTTTTCCAGTGAGGGCCGCTTGCAGAAAAAGATGCGTGGCTTTGGGGTCACTTTGATAAATGTTGTATGTTAAATATATGAAAACCAATCCATCCATTTTCTATGTATGCTAAATTGCCTGAACATAACATCCAAATGTGTTTTATATGACAAATCAAATTAGTTTCAAATCTCATTGTGTATGATATAAAAATGTCCTGTTTTATTCTTGAATATTAAAGAAAACAAGCACAAATGTTTGGACACCCCTGCGGTGTAAGAATCCCTGAGGGAGGTCACATGACAACACCACAGATATCCTTTGCCTCTTCCCCCGTCGTTACGTTTGTTTGCTCTCCCTCGGCCCGTGTCCTTCCTGCCCTCCAACGACCCTTTCCTGCCTTCACTTCGCTTCTGTGTCTGCGGCCTGGCTCCCATTGACAGGCTGCGGGCGGCGTTGAGGAAACGGCCGGCAAACATCGCTAATAGGCTAATCTAATCTCATCTCTTGGCGCTCTGTGGCCCCGTGTTTACGTTTGGACCCGTGTGTGCGCGTCCTGGCTGAATGCGGCTTTGTTCCCGCTCCAGAACTCATCATCGGGAGTGATCTCGGGCCCGGGCAGCGACGAGGACGCATCTACATGCTTGTTTGTTTTTGTTGGAGATGACCACCCAGCTCTCTGCAGGCATGTTGTCCCTCTTCAACTCCCAGGACCACACACTGAGGGTCACATACACTATATCGCCAAAAGTATTTGGCCACCCATCCAAATGATGAGAATCAGGTGTCCTAATCACTTGGCCCGGTGTATGAAATCAAGCACTTAGGCATGGAGACTGTTTCTACAAACGTGTGAAAGAATGGGCCACTTTCAGTGATTTCCAGCGTGGAACCGTCATAGGATGCCACCTGTGCACCTCGCTCCTAAATACTCCAAAATCAACTTTGTTATAAGACAAGTAAAAAATTTGGGAACAACAGCAACTCAGCCACCAAGTGGTAGGCCACGTAAACCGACAGAGAGGGGTCAGCGGATGCTGAAGCGCATAGTGCAAAGACTTTCTGCACAGTCAGTAGCTACAGAGCTCCAAACTTCATGTGACCTTCCAATTAGCCCACCTACAGTACGCAGAGAGCTTCATAAATGGGTTGTACTTGTACAGCGCTTTTCTACCTTCAAGGTACTCAAAGCGCTTTGACACTACTTCCACATTTACACACGCATTCACACACCGATGGAGGGAGCTGCCATGCAAGGCGCTAACCAGCACCCATCAGGAGCAAGGGTGAAGTGTCTTGCTCAGGACACAACGGACGTGACGAGGTTGGTACTAAGTGGGGATTGAACCAGGGACCCTCGGGTTGCGCACGGCCACTCTCCCAACTGCGCCACAGAATGGGTTTCCATGGCCGGGCAGCTGCAGCTAAGCCAGGAGTAGGGAACATATGTCTCTCGAGCCAGATGTGGCTCTTTTGATGACTGCACCTGGCTCTCTGATAAATCTTAGCTGACGTTGCTTAACACGATAATTAATGAATAATTCCGCTGGTAATCACAGTGTTAAAAAAATAATGTTCAAAATACAAACATTATCATGCATTTTAATCCATCCATCTGTTTCTACCGCGCCTGTTCAAAAAGTCGCATTAAAGTCCTACTGAAAGTCACTACTAGCGACCACGCAGTCTGAGAGTTTATATATCAATGATGAAATATTAACATTGCAACACATGACAATACGGCCTTTTTACTTTACTAAATTGCAATTTTTAATTTCCCGCGGAGTTTCCTGTTGAAAACGTCACGGAATGATGACGTGTACGCGTGACGCCTGTTTGTGACGTTATTGGTTGGAGGCGACATATTAGCCCAGCACCACTTACGGCTAAAAGTCGTCTCTTTTCACCGCGCAATTACACAGTATTTTGGACATCTGTGTTGCTGAATCTTTTGCAATTTGTTCAATTAATAATGGAGACATCAAAGAAGAAAGATGGAGGTGGGAAGCTTTTAGCCTTTAGCCACACAAAGTCACGGTGTTTCTTTGTTTAAAATTCCCAGAGGTGAAGCTTTACTATGGATCAGAGCGGTCAAGCGAACATGGATCCCGACCACATGTCAACAGGCAGTTTTCGGTGAGAAAATTGTGGTATTAAGTCGCCTCTTACCGGACATCAGCTGAGCTTCTGTCCTGCTGCAGCTTCTTTGTGACTTCCCTCAACACTTCCCTAACACACCTGTCAACACACCCCTCCGACTATCAGGTACTATTTAACTCACTAAAACACTAGTAACACAATAGGCAGAGAAGGGATTTCACAGAATTATCCTTGTAAATGTGTCTAAAAACATCTGAATCGCTCTCTCTGCAATCGCCTTTTTTTTTCCTAGTCCTTTACTCTAAATTTCCTTATCCACGAATCTTTCATCCTGGCTCAAATTTATGGAGAAATAGTCGCTTTCTCGGTCTGAATCGCTCTAGCAGCTGGTGGCCATGATTGTAAACAATGTTCAGATGTGAGGAGCTCCACAACCCGTGACGTCACGCACACATCGTCTGCTACTTCCGGTAAAGGCAAGGCGTTTTTTATTAGCGACCAAAAGTTGCCACCTTTATCAACGATGTTCTCTACTAAATCCTTTCAGCAAAAATATGGCAATATCGTGAAATGATCAAGTATGACACATAGAATGGACCTGCTATCCCCGTTTGAATAAGAACATCTCATTTCAGTAGGCCTTTAATGGTCAAAAGTATTTTATTTAATATCGGTTAGCTTTGTAATAACAATGTTATTAAAAAGATTAAGGACTTATAATACTCAAAAAATGTTGGTGTTCCTAAAAATGCACGCATTTAGTGGCAATCGGTAAAGTCCAAATAAAAGAAGAGGCTCTAGTAGAATTCTCTTGTCAGAGCGTGGGACGACACTGTACATTTCTCCTCGTTGAGCTAAATTGAATCCGGTCTCTGTTTAATTCCTTGCTTCTTGTCTGTTTAATAGATGTCATCAATGTTTCAACCTGACAGTTGTACTCAGTGTTAAAAATATTTTACGGCTCTCCCGGAAATACATTTTAAAAATATTTGGCTTTTATGGCTCTCTCGGCCAAAAAGGTTCCTGACCCCTGATCTAAGCCATACATCACCAAGTACACTGCAAGGCGTCGGATGCAGTGCTGTAAAGCGCGTCGCCACTGGACTCTAGAGTAAGTGGGTTATAATTCTATAGCACTTTATTACCTTAAAAGGTACTTAAGAAAGAGTTTGTACTGCAAGCAGTTCTGGGTAGTTGTTCTGTTGTGTTTATGTTGTGTTACGGTGCGGACGTTCTCCCGAAATGTGTTTGTCATTCTCGTTTGGTGTGGGTTCACAGTGTGGCGCATATTTGTAACAGTGTTAAAGTTGTTCATACGGCCACCCTCAGTGTGACCTGTATGGCTGTTGACCAAGTATGCTTGCATTCACTTGTGTGTGTGAAAAGCCGAAGGTATTATGTGATAGGGCCAGCACGTAAAGGCCTTTAAGGTTTATTGGGGCTCTGTACTTCGCCCTACGTATGTGTACTACTCTAAAAAGTCATAAATTTTACTTTTTGAAACAGATACCGATAATTTCCGATATTATATTTTAAAGCATTTATCGGCCGATAATATCGGCTGTCCGATATTATCGGACATCTCTATTTTTAACCCAATACGGTGAAATTACATCATCTCCTACGGCACACCAAACAATGTCTCACGGTACACTAGTGCAGTGGTTCTCAAATGGGGGTACAAGTACCCCTCGGGGTACTTGAAGGTATGCCAAGGGGTACGTGAGATTTTTTTTTAAATATTCCAAAAATAGCAACAATTCAAAAATCCTTTATATATTTATTGAATAAATACTTCACAAAATATGAATGTTAGTTCAAAAACTGTGAAAAGAAATGCAACAATGCAATATTCAGTGTTGACAGCTAGATTTTTTTGTGGACATAAATATTGATTTTTTTTTTGTGAAGAAATGTTTAGAATGAAGTTGATGAATCCAGATGGATCTCTATTACAATCCCCAAAGAGGGCACTTTAAGTTGATGATTACTTGGGGCGGCATAGCTCGGTTGGTAGAGTGGCCGTGCCAGCAACTTGAAGGTTGCAGGTTCGATTCCCGCTTGTGCCATCCTAGCTACTGCCGTTGTGTCCTTGGGCAAGACACTTTACCCACCTGCTCCCGGTGCCACCCACACTGGTTTAAATGTAACTTAGATATTGGGTGTCACTATGTAAAGCGCTTTGAGTCACTTGAGAAAAGCGCTATATAAATATAATTCACTTCACTTCACTTCTATGTGTAGAAATCTGTATTTATAATTGAATCACTTGTTTATTTTTCAACAAGTTTTTAGTTATTTTTTTTAATATCTTTTTTTCCAAATAGTTCAAGAAAGACCACAAAAAAATTTGCTAAATTTTGCACTTTAATACAATTTAAGAAATCAGAAACTGATGACATAGTGCTCTGTTTGACGTATTTATCTCTTTTTTTCCAACCAAAAATGCGTTGCTCTGATTAGGGGGTACTTGAAAAAATGTTCACAGGGGGTACATCACTGAAAAAAGGTTGAGAACCACTGCACTAGTGTGCTGCGGCACAGTGGTTGGAAAACACCACCTTAAGAGAAAGCGGTTGCAGCTATTTGAGATACAACACTTCTCAGACGGCAAGAGAACTTTCCAATGTCCGGCCGGGTCAGCTGTGTTTCTACTTAGCGAACAACTTTGTCCATTTGTCGAAGGAGAGACAACGAGAATGCGGGTTGCGGTGGATGAGATAAAAAAAAAGGTAGCGTGTGCTTTGTATTACCTGGTCGTCGAGGGAAGACTACGGAAAACAGCGAATGCTCTTGGACTGGCAAAGTAGACTGTATCAGTTATTGTCCGCCATGTATGTCACGGACTCAACTTCTAGGTCCAGGGTATGTAAAGTCACCAAAAAGGAATGGACAATGAAGGTAAAAGAGTGAGGAGTGTCCTGACCAAATATCTAGATGCCTAGTTTGATTGATGAAAAATGTTCTTTATCACATTGTTTACTTTCACAACGATCAGCTGGGGAACAAAAACTTTCGTCTTTGCAGCTCCTTGTGCTTGGAACAAGAGACTGAATGTTTATCCTTAAATGATTTTAAATCTAAACTGAGAGGCTTAGAAGCAGCCTCAGTTATCACTCACTGTTATATGTGTAACTTTCAGGACTTTCTTGAGACATATTTTTTTTTAATCGCAATCGAATTTTAGTCCTGGTTAAATAAAGGTTAAATAACAAAAAATAAAAGTAACATATAGGATGTGCACCTACGACCGGATCTGGGCCAAAACAGACCGAGCCGAGCTCCGCCCTTCTGCACGCCTCGGTGCACGCACTGCTAATTTCTCCCACTTTTTGCTGTAATGTGTGCAGTCAAACATGACCAAAAGATGGATGAAGTGATGATGAACTCACCTCTGGCAGCGCTGCACATCAGGAGCGACTCCAGCAGCACCAGCAGCAGCACCAGCAGGCAACCGGACTCTGGCCTCATGCTGGTTCCAGTTGGAGAGGAGGCCTGCAGGAGACGTCTGTCGGCTGCAGAAGAAATACAACATTCAACTTCGAAAGTGTATTTCAAATCAGCAAAACATACACAAACAAACAGCTAACTCACTCCTTCTTAAATTGGCAAAACTTAATTGTCTCATTTTATCAAGACTGAGAGATATTCCGAGTTACAATAACAAATGTAATACAATACGAGCATTCATGTGGGCGGAGCTTGTTTTGGTACCAGTCTAAGGTTTCAGTATGATCATTAAATATGTTAGTGCCGGGGTGTCAAACTCATTTTAGACGAGGGGTCAACGTGGGGAAAAATCTACTCCCAAGTGGGCCGGTGTCAGGACGTGGACTATGGGGTGCTTGTTTTCCCGAGATGCAAATGAACTCGGACCGGACATGGCGTGAAAGTAATGACATCTTTATTTTATAATATATAATATATAATATATTTTATAATATTTTATTAGAGCGTATCAAAATACGAATTGGTATGTCAGACTCAGCCCTGTCATGGTTTAACTCTTATCTTACTGATAGGATGCAGTGCGTCTCCTATAATAGTGTGACCTCGGACTATGTTAAGGTAACGTGTGGAGTTCCCCAGGGTTCGGTCCTTGGCCCTGCACTCTTCAGCATCTACATGCTGCCGCTAGGTGACATCATACGCAAATACGGTATTAGCTTTCACTGTTATGCTGATGACACCCAACTCTACATGCCCCTAAAGCTGACCAACACGCCGGATTGTAGTCAACTGGAGGCGTGTCTTAATGAAATTAAACAATGGATGTCCGCTAACTTTTTGCAACTTAATGCCAAAAAAACGGAAATGCTGATTATCGGTCCTGCTAGACACCGACCTCTATTTAATAATACAACTTTAACATTTGACAACCAAATAATAAAACAAGGTGACTCTGTAAAAAATCTGGGTATTATCTTCGACCCAACTCTCTCCTTTGAGTCACACATTAAAAGCGTTACTAAAACGGCCTTCTTTCATCTCCGTAATATCGCTAAAATTCGCTCCATTTTGTCCACTAAAGACGCCGAGATCATTATCCATGCGTTTGTTACGTCTCGTCTCGATTACTGTAACGTATTATTTTCGGGTCTCCCCATGTCTAGCATTAAAAGATTACAGTTGGTACAAAATGCGGCTGCTAGACTTTTGACAAGAACAAGAAAGTTTGATCACATTACGCCTGTACTGGCTCACCTGCACTGGCTTCCTGTGCACTTAAGATGTGACTTTAAGGTTTTACTACTTACGTATAAAATACTACACGGTCTAGCTCCATCCTATCTTGCCGATTGTATTGTACCATATGTCCCGGCAAGAAATCTGCGTTCAAAAGACTCCGGCTTATTAGTGATTCCTAGAGCTCAAAAAAAGTCTGCGGGCTATAGAGCGTTTTCCGTTCGGGCTCCAGTACTCTGGAATGCCCTCCCGGTAACAGTTCGAGATGCTACCTCAGTAGAAGCATTTAAGTCTCATCTTAAAACTCATCTGTATACTCTAGCCTTTAAATAGACCTCCTTTTTAGACCAGTTGATCTGCCGCTTCTTTTCTTTCTCCTATGTCCCCCCCTCCCTTGTGGAGGGGGTCCGGTCCAATGACCATGGATGAAGTACTGACTGTCCAGAGTCGAGACCCAGGATGGACCGCTCGTCGGGACCCAGGATGGACCGCTCGCCTGTATCGGTTGGGGACATCTCTACGCTGCTGATCCGCTTGAGATGGTTTCCTGTGGACGGGACTCTCACTGCTGTCTTGGAGCCGCTATGGATTGAACTTTCACAGTATCATGTTAGACCCGCTCGACATCCATTGCTTTCGGTCCCCTAGAGGGGGGGGGTTGCCCACATCTGAGGTCCTCTCCAAGGTTTCTCATAGTCAACATTGTCACTGGCGTCCCACTGAATGTGAATTCTCCCTGCCCACTGGGTGTGAGTTTTCCTTGCCCTTTTGTGGGTTCTTCCGAGGATGTTGTAGTCGTAATGATTTGTACAGTCCTTTGAGACATTTGTGATTTGGGGCTATATAAATAAACATTGATTGATTTTCACACTAATTGAAAAGCAAAACTAGCACAAAGGCAGAACTATGGACCAAAAACAAAAGACACTAACTGTGGCATTAATGAACAAAACTTACTTGCGATGACCTGAAGTGGGCAGCATGGACTATGAAACAAGCAGCGTGAACTAAGCATGAAACTGTAAACATGACATGAAGCAGAGTGATGTTGCCAGAAAGACAGCCTGGCAACTGGAAGCTTAAATAATTGTGACAGGTGTGTGACATGAGGACAGGTGAAAACTAATGGGTAGTCACGGAAACAAATCAAACAAGGAAGTGCAAAAACAGGAAACAATGGAGTCTTAAAGGGCATAGCTCGGTTGGTAGAGTGGCCGTGCTAGCAACTTGAGGGTTGCAGGTTCGATTCCCGCTTCCGCCATTCTAGTTACTGCCGTTGTGTCCTTGGGCAAGACACTTTACCCACCTGCTCCCAGTGCCACCCACACTGCTTTAAATGTAACTTAGATATTGGGTTTCACTATGTAAAGCGCTTTGAGTCACTAGAGAAAAGCGCTATCCATCCATCATTCCATCCATTTTCTACCGCTTATTCCCTTTCGGGGTCGCGGGGGGCGCTGGCGCCTATCTCAGCTACAATCGGGCGGAAGGCGGGGTACACCCTGGACAAGTCGCCAGCTCATCGCAGGGCCAACACAGATAGACAGACAACATTCACACACTAGGGCCAATTTAGTGTTGCCAATCAACCTATCCCCAGGTGCATGTCTTTGGAGGTGGGAGGGGCCTATCCCCAGGTGCATGTCTTTGGAAGTGGGAGGAAGCCGGAGTACCCGGAGGGAACCCACGCATTCACGGGGAGAACATGCAAACTCCACACAGAAAGATCCCGAGCCTGGATTTGAACCCAGGACTGCAGGACCTTCGTATTGTGAGGCAGACGCACTAACCCCTCTGCCACCGTGAAGCCCGAGAAAAGCGCTATATAAAATATAATTCACTTCACTTCACTTAAACAAAACAGAACATAACTAAACAAAACATGATCACAAGACATGACAGCCGGACTGGTAAAATCACAGCACGATAACTTAAAAATAAAGACAACTTCAGATTTGGGCTGGGCGATATGGCCTTTTTTTAATATCTCAATATTTTTAGGCCATGTCACGATACACCATATATATCTCCATATTTTGCCTTAGCCTTGAATGAACACTTGATGCATATAATCACAGCAGTATGATGATTCTATGTGTCTACATTAAAACATTCTTCTTCATACTGCAATAATATATGCTACTTTTAAACTTTCATGCAGAGAGGGAAATCACAACTAAGTCAATTGACCAAAAGTGTATTTATTAAACATTTATTAAGCAGTGGCACAAACATTCATGTCATTCCAAAACAAAAAGTGCAAGATTGTCAGAGACATTTTAAAACAAGCTACGAGTGCACTTTTGTGCATGATGTCACTAAGATGACATATCAAAACAACACTAAATTAAAGTGCACTTTTTGTACAGAACGCCACTACAATAGTTTAAAACAAATAAAGTGCACTTTTGTGCATGATGTCACACAAGATATTTCAATGACTTTCACATAAAAATTAGCTGCATAATAGGAAATCAAATAGTGTATGTCCTTCGCTATGTGGTAGGTTCCTGCGGACGTTGTCTCCTTCTGTTGTTGACTATTTTTTTTTTATAGGGTGTTGATCTGGAAATGTTTGCCTCGGCATTTTGATGGTGTGGGCGTGTGGCACCACATGAAGATGTTGACATGTGGGGTAAACATTCTTCATTCTCTTGCAGGTGACTTTTCAAATGCTCTATATCTATCTATCTATCTATCTATATATATATATATTCAGACATATATATATATATATATATATATATATATACACACATACATACATACATATATTTCCATACATACATACATACATATATATATACATACATACATACATATGTATACATACAGTATACACATATATATACATACATATATATTAGGGCTGTGATCTTTGGGTGTCCCACGATTCGATTCAATATCGATTCTTGGGGTCACGATTCGATAATATATCGATTTTTTCGATTTGATTCTCGATTCAAAAACGATTTTTTTCCCCCCCGATTTAAAACGATTCTGTATTCATTCAATCCATAGGATTTCAGCAGGATCTACCCCAGTCTGCTGACATGCTAGCAGAGTAGTAGATTTTTGTAAAAAGCTTTTATAATTGTAAAGGACAATGTTTTATCAACTGATTGCAATAATGTAAATTTGTTTTAACTATTAAACAAACCAAAAATATGACTTATTTTATCTTTGTGAAAACATTGGACACAGTGTGTTGTCCAGCTTATGAGATGCCATGCAAGTGTAAGCCACTGTGACACTATTGTTCTTTTTTTTATTTTTATAAATGTCTAATGATAATGTCAATGAGGGATTTTTAATCACTGCTATGCGGAAATTATAACTAATATTGATACTGTTTTTGATGATATTAATTTTCGTTTCACTACTTTTGGTTTGTTCTGTGTTGTGTTTGTGTCTCCTCTCAATTGCTCTGTTTATTGCAGTTCTGAGTGTTGCTGGGTCAGGTTTGGTTTTGGAATTGGATTGCATTGTTATGGTATTGTTGTGTAGTGATTTGTTGGATTGATAAAAAATAATAATAATTATTATTATTTTTTTTTATTTTTTTTTTAATTAAAAAAAACAAAATCGATTTTTTTACAAATTAGAATCGATTCTGGATCGCACAACATAAACGATTCGATTTGTATTCAAATCGATTTTTTCCCACACCCCTAATACATACATACATATATACATATATA